>NW_022436986.1:6543901-6592886 GCF_009761245.1 Sapajus apella | reverse complement strand
AAAGAGAAGAAAGAAAGAAAAAGAAAGAAGAAAGAAAGAAAGAAAGAAAGAAAGAAAGAAAAGAAAAGAAAAGAAAAGAAAAGAAAAGAAAAGAAAAGAAAAGAAAAGAAAAGAAAAGAAAAAAGAAAAGAAAAGAAAAGAAAGAAAATAATGTTTGTTTGGTATCTGGGAATAGGGCATTGAAATAGGAATATGTGTGTCAAGGTAAACTATGTGTACTCAAGTAAAGGAAGACAAAAGTTTTAAAAAGAAAAATGAAGAGGATTACATAATTCTTTTAAAATGATTATCCTTGGCTACAAAGATCAATAACAAAGATAATGCCAGTGCAAGGTTGGTCAGGCAGTTGCTGGGCAAATGTCTTTGAAGAAGTAATTTTTCTGTAAGGTTATGATGGCTTTTGTGAAAGGTTGTGACTTTTGCACAGTCTATGATTTTTTTTTTTTTTTAAATCAGGCTAACAAGCATGACAATCCTCTCTTCATGGCCTTCTCTGGCTCAGTCAGTTTTTGTTTTTGTTGTTTGAAACACAAACAACTCCATTTTGATTTTAACAATGTTAACACTTTATTTCAGATAAAAGTTAAAAATGATCACATGAACACAGGGAGGGGAACATCACACACCAGGGCCTATTGCGGGGTGGGAGGCAAGGGAAGGGATAGTATTAGGAGAAATACCTAATGTAGATGACAGGCTTAGGGGTGCAGCAAACCACCATGGCACATGTATACCCATATAACAAACCTGCATGTTTTGCCCATGTATCCCAGAACTTATAGTATATATATAAAAAAAGAGAGAGAGTCTAAGAACTATATTCAGGACGTAAAATAATAACTTTAGAAGCAAATTTTAGACACAAAAAAATGCAGAGCAAAGAAATTAGTTAACATGCAAGTAAAAATAAATAAGCATTGCATATATAAAATAATAATACTGCTCCTGCCTTTTGTCTTGTTTTCTTCTCTGTGCCTGTCTGGACTATGCAGATCTGTTTTTTAATCTGTCTGACTGGATAGTCTTCCCTCTCTGTTCAACAACAGAAGAAAGTTCTGATATCAGAGGACAGAAAGCAGGAAGTTTCTAGAATATATTGGAGAATATGTTATAAAGCCTGAAGATATCTGTAGCTTCTTAAGTGATTAATTGATCTTTGTGGATTGATCAAAATGCTTTTTTTCAGTAAAGTATTAGCACTACAAATGCTGTGAATTAGGAACAATGTTAATGTACAGGAGTTGTAAAGTTAAAGTTGGTCTCAGAACTCTGGATGACTACTAAGAAAAATGTGAAAACGATATAAAGGATAATATGAATATGAAAGAATTATTGAATATAAACCGAGGGGATTTATTCATAAGAGTTTTAATTATAGGCTGGGTGCCAGTGGCTCACGCCTGTAATCCCAGCACTTGGGAGGCTGAGGCAGGTAGAGCAAGAGGTCAGATGTTTGAGACCAGCCTGTCCACAAAATACAAAAATTAGCCAGGCGAGGTGGCAAGTGCCTATAATCCCAGCTACTCAGGAGGCTGAGGCAGGAGAATCACTTGAACCTGGGAGGAGGAGGTTGCAGTGAGCCGAGATCATGCCACTGCACTCTAGCCTGGGCAACAGAGCAAGACTCCATCTCAAAAAAAACAGTTGTAATTACATAGGAGTACTGGAGTTAGCAAGACTCAGTACATGGTGGAAAGAAGAGGATTACTGCACTTGTCTAACTAAACACCAAATTTTTTTCCTTGTAAAGAATCATCAGAGCATCAATCAAAACAATGATTAGTGTGCATAACACATTACAGTTTAAGGGCTACGAAGATAATGATTCTTAGTAACAAATGACAGAGCAGATGTTAGACCCGAAATAAAACTAATAATTATTTCATAGCTAACATTTATTGACAGCATACTATGCACTGGGCTTTGTGCTAAGCAAATTATATGTATCATCTCATTTTATCTTCAGTAATTCTATTATCCTTTTTTCATACATATAAAAACTGAGGCACAGAGGAGTCAAGCAATTTGCCCAAGGACACAGAACAAGTAGTGGATTCTGGAAGAATGATACCAAAAGGAGGTCTGATACCAAAGCCCAGGCCACTACTATGTACTTAGGACATTGCCATGGGCATTTGGCCATCACGAGTCTAACCTCCTATAGTAACTATTATGACTCTGTCAAATATTGGGTTTTGGAGTTAGAGAGGACTGAATTTTTTTTTTTGAGACAGAGTCTCACTCTGTCACCCAGGCTGGAGTGCAGTGGCATGATTTCAGCTCACTGCAAACTCTGCCTCCCGGGTTCAAGTGATTCTTCAGCCTCAGCCTCTCAAGTAGATGGGATTACAGGTGCATGCCACCACACCTGGCTAATTTTTATAGTTTTTGTAGAGATGGGTTTCACCATGTTGGCCAGGCTGGTCTTGAACTCCTGACTTCAGGTGATCCACCCACCACCACCTCCCAAAGTGCTAGGATTACAGGTATGAGCCACCTCGCCCAGCCAACAGAACTGGATTTGAATTCTAGTTCTGCCACTTGCATCTTGGGCAAAATGTTAATTTTCCTGAGCTTCAGTTTTTCCATCTGTATAACGCAGATGATACTACCTAACACACTTGGTTGCCGAGAGGATAAAATGACAGAATTTAAGTGAAATACTTCCCTGGGAATGTATGGAGATTTGGAATTGTTCTACCATGTATAGAGGTGATAATTTAGGTCTTCTTTCTTGAAATTTCACATCATAAAAGGAAACATTTGCTTTCTGGTCTTATTAGTCTTTGATTTTGACTATCCATTACCTTGTTTTTATCCTGTGTATCCACTTCTCCAGGTGCCATAAACTTCAGCAGAAGTGCCAAACACTTAGGGCTCTTGTGTCGAGTGGTCAAGTGCAAAGGAGTCATCTCTTCTAGATCCTTTTGCATCCAGTTTGCTCTGCGTGTAAGTAAGAGTTTCATGAAACGATAATTTCCCTAAATAAAAAACAAAAAATGATTAAAAAAATTTACTATGGGGTCAAAAATTTTTTTAAGTATGTTAATTATTCTCCTAGAGTAATAACATTCAGAGAAATTGATAAAGAAATATATTTATAATTCCACTATACTGAGATATCAATTATTTTCTTTTTTCATTTTTCATGTTTCTTTCCAAGAACCTTCTACATGAAAATAATTTACATAGTGGCTGGTCAATAGTTTATTGCAAATAAAAGCAACATGTTTTATTTAAACAGTCTATTATTGTTAGATATTTAGAAGGTTTCTAATATTTTCTTTTGTAGAAAATGCTTTGATGTACATTTTTTTTACATTTGTTTTTTCTTAATTTTTTCATAAGACGAAATGATCAGGAACCAAATTGTTGGGTCAAAGAAGTTTGTATATTTTACTGTGTTTGGTGTATTTTCCAAAATGCTACCTAACAGCAGCAATGTGTAGGTGTACTACTTTTGGCACATTCTGACCAATACAGTACCTATTATTTATACTCAAAGTATAATAATGTAAAATAAGCAGATATGTTAAATCCCAATTTACAGGTGAGGAAACTGAAATTCAAAGAAGTTAAACATTTCATTCAGGGCCCTCTGGTTAATAAGGAAGGGATAATTAGTTATTTTAAAGAGAGCTGTGTATGGGTACAACTAAGGTAGAGGCAGCTTATTCAAAGTTTGTATCCCAGGCTCAAATGGTCACCTAAATGCCAACTCAGAAGTCATGGTAGGCCCATCCACTTGCAGGCAATACTCTCCATGTCAGTTAAATCCTCCAGTCTGGTAGAATCAGCCTACCTCAAAAAAGAACAAGGGCCACAGCAAGAGTATTAAGGAGTCAGGCCAACCATTACATAGTAAGTCTGCGTAACATGGGGCTTTGAACAAAATAAGACTCTAAAAATTGCTCTTCTGGGCTCTTTTCTCAGATCTAGTGTCTCATTTTTACTTCCAGTTGGAGGCGTCTATGTGCTTGGCATCTCAGATATTTCAAGGTCAACGTGACCAAGCAATATTGCATGATCAAGTTCTTGGCCTACTTCATGCCTATGTATCTCCCCCTAGTCAGAGGATAATGGTAGGCAGAATGATTTGTCCATTTGTCATCCTTAACCATGTTAGACGTGGGCCCTTTTAGCATGATAATGCATTGATGTTCTCCTACGAGGGACTATCAATATTAGTACGGAAGATATTTTGTAATCAAGCAGACGACCCACTGTGAAGAATGTGAGGCTCTATGGCAAGCTTGTCTAACCTGAGGCACCTGGGCTGCATGCAGGCCAGAGAGGCTTTGAATGTAGCCCAATAAAATTCATAAACTTTCTTAAAACATTATGAAATTTTTTTTTTTTTTTTTTCCGAGACGGAGTTTCGCTCTTGTTACCCAGGCTGGAGTGCAATGGTGCGATCTCGGCTCACCGCAACCTCCGCCTCCTGGGTTCAGGCAATTCTCCTGCCTCAGCCTCCTGAGTAGATGGGATTACAGGCACGCACCACCATGCCCAGCTAATTTTTTGTATTTTTAGTAGAGACGGGGTTTCACCATGTTGACCAGGATGGTCTCGATCTCTTGACCTCGTGATCCACCCGCCTCGGCCTCCCAAAGTGCTGGGATTACAGGCTTGAGCCACCGGGCCCGGCTACGAAATTTTTTTTGCAATTTTTTTTTTTTAGCTCATCAGTTATTGTTAGTACTAGTGTATTTTATCTGTGGTCCAAGACAATTCTTCTTTTTCCAATGTGGCCCAGGGAAACCAAAAGATTGGACATCCCTGCTGTAAGGCAAAGGGGATTACTAGAGAGACAATGAGGTGCGGAAGGACGAATGAGACCTAACTGCTTGCCCACAGGGGCAGAGATAGGATTGACTAAGTCCATCACTGGGGCAGAAATAAGAGGAGATAAGAAAGACCATAGCTAGGGAAGAGGATCTGTAGATGGCCTATATTAGACAGGAAGACTTGGAATAGGTGGAAAAGCCAACGGACTCTGCTGGATAATTCCTCTCAGAGAGGCTTCCCTTAAAGACCCCAAATAGAACTTATTTTGTTATTCTTTATTCTAGTACCTATTCATTTCCTTCACAGTACTTTTCTCAGTTTGTAATTACATATATATAGGTTTCTCTTCGGTGTGATCTCCCTCACAAAGGGTAAGCTCCATGAAGGCAGAGACCATATTTTATTGATCCCTGTGCTTAGCATAGTTCCTGACACAGAGTAGGTGCCTAATAAATATTACTTGAAGAAATGAGTGAATAAGAAGAAATAACATGTCTTTTAGAGGTGTTTGTTTTCACTAAAAAATTCTTATTTACAAGGTCGGAGTGGTGGCTCCTGCCTGTAATTCCAGCACTTGGGTGACAGGCAGATCACTTTCTGTCAGAAGTCTGAGATCAGGCTGCCCAATATGGCAAAACCGTGTCTCTAATAAAAATACAAAAAAATAAAAATAAAAAATTAGCTGGGCATGGTGGTGCAAGCCTTTGGTCCTAGCTACTCAGGAGGCTGAGGCATCAGAATTGCTTGAACCTGGGAAGTGGGGGTTGCAGTGAGCCGAGGTTGCACCACTGCACTCTAGCCTGGGTAACAGAGTGAGACTCTGTCTCAAACAAACAAACAAACAACCCCAAATAAATAAAAGTAATAATAAATAATAAAAATTCTTATTTACAGTTGCTATATTAGATCATAAAAGTTTAGAATCCTAGTTCTCAAATACCTGGTATTTGGTTATTCTTAGTTTTTAATGTTTCATTTTTCTGAGCTTCATTAATAGTGTACATCATTTATCTGGACTTCTCATTTCATTCGATGTCAGTTTTTAAGAAGGAAGATGCTAAAATTTCCTCAAGAGGGCACCCTGCTCTAAATTTCTTGCCATCTTTTCTTTGAAAAAAGAAAAAGTGCCCAGTAAAAACAAATCTGTGTGACACTTCATACTGAAAAATAAGGTTTAACCTTTCTGAACGTAATATTTCAAATATTACAGAATAATTCATCCTGACCTTTTAAAGATATTCAATCAGACAGTCATTTTGATTGTGAAATTAGAGGAAAAGGGAAGAAGAAGAAGGAAACTAGTATATGTTGGTGGGGGTAACTACTGAGTAACAGACACAGTGCTTGGCATATTTACACTTTACATTATTCTGAGAACTCTACCTACACAAGACACAGTACATCCCGGTAATGATATTTATTCATTCATTCATTCATTCAATAAACATTCATTGAGTCTTGTTATGAAGCAGATAACACTACAGTGTTTGCGCTTCATTTTACTTACTACAAAGCTCTTTGACATAATTTTGTCTTTGCTTCTCACAGAAGTATCATCAAAAATTTTCACAGATCAAATTATCCTCCTGTGCCTCTATTTTCTCATCTATAAAACAGGGTAATAATAGTACCTGAAATTATTATGCATATGAAATGAGATCAATTATATTTGTAAAAGTTCTTAGAACAGTGCACAAAGCAAAGGCTCAGTAGATGTTTGCTATTATTATAAATAGTTTTCCTTTGTGAAGTATTCAACAAAACATAGATGGTCAGACAGAACCAAGAATGGCCCATGATAGAGGGCATGCAGATAGAAAGATCTGACTGTAATATACACAGTTCAGCTAGTGATTAAGAACCAAGATTAGGAAAAGGTAAAAATAAAAATAGAATGTTCTAAATAGAGCAGTCCCTCTTTATCTGCTGGGGATACATTCCAACATCCTCAGTGAATATCTGCAACTGCAGACAGCACTAAACCCTATATATGCCATGTTTTTTTCCTATACACATATATCTATGGTAAAGTTTAATTTATAAATTAGGCACAGTAAAAGATTAACAATAAGTAATAATAAAATAGAACAAGTATAACAATATACTGTAATCAAATTTATGTGAATGTGATCTCTCTCTCAAAATACCTTAGTATTTTTAGACCACAGTTGGCCACAATAGATGATATAACAGAAAGCAAAACTGTGGATAATGGGGGACTACAGTAGTGGTTTTTCTGATTTTTTTTTTTTTACACTGAGAAAGATGTCTATATTCCACCTATAGATAATGATGAAATAGGACCAACAAAGGGATAGGCAATAGGAATTTGGCAGGTACCCTGGGGAGGGGTCAGCTATATGATAAGTCCAGCATCTCCTATTTCAAATGACAGAGACCCATCAGAAGTTATCTATGAAGGCTGGGCTAGAAACAATATAATTTACTTAGACCAAGGCCAACCTCCTTGTTCTCCTAAACAAGCAACTGGATGGCCATAGTGGCTCACACTTGTAATTGCAGCATTTTGGGAGGCCAAGGTGGGAGAATCAAGTACGCCCAGGAGGTCAAAGCTGCAGCGAGTCATGATCATGCTACTGCACCCCAGCCTGGGTATCAGAGATGACCCTGTCTCAAAAAAAAAAAAAAAATTGCCCATTGTATGCAAAATCAATCTTTGGGAATGTGCAGAAGGGACAAAGAACTTTAATTGCTAAAATCAGGAGAATATTTCTACTGTCAGTGGAACGGGGAAGATACTAGTTGGAGGCAGGAAGCTAATTTGACAAACTTCTGAAGGTTTTGTGATCCAGAGGACCCATGTTATAGGCCACTTTGCCTCCTGTAAAACCTTCTCATAGAAAGTCTAAACACTTCCTCAATATTTTTCGTACTAAGGACTTCTTATGTTTTCCAGAATATTCTTATAATGCAAATACTTGGTGGAGGATTTGAAAGTTAATCTATTTTTTGTTTGTTTTTGAGACAGAGACTTGCTCTGTCGCCCAGGCTGGAGTACAGTGGCGCGATCTTGACCCATGGCAGCCTCTGCCTCCTGGGGTTCAAGTGATTCTCCTGCCTCAGCTTCCTGAGTAGCTGAGACTACAGGTACTTTTTTTTTTTTTTTTTTTTTTTTTTTGAGACAGTTTTACTCTGTCGCTCAGCTGGAGTGCAGTGGCACAATCTCAGCTCACTGCAACTTCTGCCTCCATGGTTCAAGCAGTTCTCCTGCCTCAGCCTCCTGAATAGCTGAGATTACCAGTGCCTGCCACTATGCCTGGTTAATTCAGTGTTTCGCCTTGTTGGCCAGGCTGGTCTTGAACTCCTGACCTCAACTGATCCGCCTGCCTCAGCCTCCCAAAGTGTTGGGATTACAGGTGTGAGCCACTGCACCTGGACTGGAAGTTAATCATTTAATATAACATGTTAGAGCTATACAGAAACTGATCCTGTGGTAAGGACTGTTTGTTTTAGGGTCTGCTTTTATAATCTTTGAGTGGGTAGGAAATAGTATAAGAATGAAGGAGACAATCGATCAAAAGAGTACATATGCTTAAGAAAACTCTGATGGTAGGTGAGCAGAAGTAAGGGAGCTGAAGTTACAGGAAGGTCTTGATTTGATCATTTAAAAGGACATTACTCTGCTATGATCAGGTCCATCATACCTCTGAAATGTGAAAACATTTCCCAATATCTTTGAAACAGAAAATAAATTGTTTTCTGTTTTTCATTAGGTGGTGATAATTCTCATCTAAATATTCCTGTAATTAAAGGCAAGAGCTTCTTTTGTCTGTCACATAAAGATTATGACATTTAGATTTTCTCCAAATGTATGAAAAGGGTGAAAGAGAATGAAATGTTCTCTGACCCAGAGAACAGCACTTGAAATGAATCTGGGAAACAAATCAGCCCCAAATGTGAATTTTAACTTTATATTTGTGTTTATCCAGTTCTCTTAAGATGAACTCCTTTTTTAAAAAAAGCATACAGTTATTTAATTGTAATAACAATGATATAAAGATTTTGAGCAGAATATTTTGATATTTTGCTTTAGATTTTTCATTTTTAAATAATAAAACCTAACAGATACAGTTAATATTTCCTTTGTGTCCCCAATTCCATTACCTTCTCTCCCTCTTTGTAGACTACTATCCTGAATTGGGTGTTTATCATTCAAATGAATGTTTTTATACTTCTATTTCATACAAACATATATATATCCATAAAGGACACAGTATTGTTTTACATGTTTTCAATCATTGTATAAATGGTCCTGTATAAATCACGTGTCATTTTTTACTCAAAGTAATATTTTTTAGATTTATTCAAGTTGCTTGAGTTCATACATTTTCCCTGGAATGAGTATGCTGTCACATCAAAGTATTTATTCTTCTCTAGAGGAATATTTAGCATGTTTCTCATTTTTCACAATTACAAACAATATTGTAATGAATATTGCCAAACATATCTCCTGCTAAGTACGTAAGAATTTCTGAAACTTCTGGGTTGAAATTGCTCTCTAAAATAGCTACTCCAAGTTAACATTCATATCAATAATGTATAAGTTCCTGTTTCTCCACATCCTCACCACACTTGCTTTTGTCAGACTTGCTAATTTTGCCAATCTGACGGTTGTAGTTTTTTTGTTTTTTAATAGAAAGGGTCTTGCTATAGCTTGCCCAGGCTGGACTCAACTCCTGGGCTCAAGCAATCCTTCCACCTCAGCCTCTCAAGTAGCTGGGGCTACCGGCATGTACCACTGTGTCTGGCTTACAGTTGTGTTTTAATTTGCATTTCCCAAATTGAGGTGGAACATTTTTATATGTTTGTTGGATATTTGTATCTTTTGTAAATAGCCTTTTTGTGTTGTTTACTCATTTCTGAACTTGGCTATTTTTTTTTTCTTACTGATCTATAGGAGTTCTTTATGTATTCTGGGTACTAATTCTTGGTTAGTTTTATAAATATCTTCTCTCTGTGTGTGGCTTATCTTTCTGCTTTGTTTATGCACTTCCACTAGGAATGAATTCACAATGTAAATGATAATATTGTTAGCTTTGTTAGCATTAGATTTCTTCAAATATTCTGAAATTTTTGTCTGCAGGTTCATTTTCGCTTTTCATTTGTTTGCTTTGTTTTCTTTTTCTCCTTGTTCACCCACAGAGAGTCTTCTACCCAGCTCCTGTTCACCCACAGAGAGTCTTCTATCCAGCTCCTAGTCCATTATAACAATCTGGTCTCACAAGGATCCCTGGAGCCCTGTCTCCAGTGATATTAGGGATGTTACAATTATTGTCAGTGAACTAGTGAGTAGCCTCCTGACCTGAGGCTTGGACTGTGTCCTGCTTCTGCCATTCTTCCTCTAAAGCTGTAGCCTCATAAGGAGGCAATGAATATTCCAAAATTCTAAGAATTTTCTTGCCTTTTGCACAAACATGACCACCTTTTAATCACTCAGTAAAAGGAGGGAGGCATCTTCCTGAACCCTATTCTGAAATAATATTCTACAAGACTGCTATTTGTTCCCAGTAAGTGTCTTTATTACTAACTTCTAGACAATTGGCAGCTGATCCTCAAAATATTCTGGATCCCACCTCTACCTTTCTTCCCAAAATGGCTACTATATTTTCTGTCTCCCCAGGGCCTTTGCTATTTGCTGCTTCTTCAGCTGAGGCAATTACTTTAACAGACTTCAATGCCCAAGACTTGGCAAAACTGCCTATAGCGGCCCTCTCTCCCCACTACAGTACTGAAGAAGGCAGATGTTTTCCCAAAACCAATACTTTGGGACCTAAATGTTTTCCAATTAATTTCTTTGCATTCTTGTTCTCTCTGTGTCCCGAGTGCTTATATTTTTTGTCACTGTACTTGGGAAGAAAAACAATAGCTCGCTATATATACAAATGTTCACTATACTTCTTTGTTCATTTAAAATTGGTATATAATTTTGGCCTGGAAATATAACTATATTTATAATAGCACACACAAATGTTAAGTAGGTACTCTGTCATAGTTCATTCTAAATCCTAACTATATTACATATCCAAAATACATGACTTAAAATTGAAATGGAAAAATAGAAACATGATTTGTTATTAATTCTAATGATAGCTATATAATTATATATTTATAAACTCTCAAGGCATTTACTGTATTAATTTTTAAAAAGAATCATTATCCCTAGGAAGTATATAGGTCACAAATATCAGTAATTTCATTCTATCAAACTTTTCTGAGTGGTTGCAGACACAAATGAGTTTTGGAAATACCACAATAGTGTTGGGAGAGGCAACCTGCCCTGGGCCTTGAGTGTCCCTGAATGTACTTACGGGGTATGCCAAGAATGCAAAAGCTTGACTGTTCTTTACTGGGACCATTTCTTAGAGTGAGGTTTGCAGTGAACAATCTTGAGTGATGAGGTAATGTCACCCACTGGGGCAAAGAAGAAGCAGGCTTGCTTACTACTCTACTTACTAAAAGCAGGAGATTCCCAAAATTTAGCACTCTTCAGATGTCATACAAACCCACTGTGTGCTGTGCCCATCTGAGTCCTCTATATTGCCCCCAAGATCCTTGAAGGCAATGGAAACTGATTCCAACAGGTAAGTACTCAAGCTCCTTAGCTATGCCATCAGTAATAAACTTTTTTTGTCTCTGACGAGTCCTGGTTTTTCTGCCGGCAAGCAGTTAACTTATTACCTTGTAAATAGGGTAAAATTAAATGCAATTACTGACAAGACAGTAAAAGATGATAGGATGCTGACATAGTTTTCTATTCTTTTGCTCATCTTTTTTTTTTTTTTAGACAGAGTCGCACTCTGTTGCCCAGGCTGGAGTGCAGTGGTACGATCTCAGCTCACTGCAACCTCTGCCACCTGGGTTCAAGCAATTCTTGTGCCTCAGCCTCCCAAGTAGCTGGAACTACAGGCATGTGCCACCATACCTGGCTAATTTTTGTATTTTTAGTAGAGACAAGGTTTCACCATGTTGGCCAGGCTCATCTTGAACTCCTGACCTCAAGTGATCTACGCACCTCGGCCTCCCAAAATGCTGGGATTTTAGGCATGAGCCACTGTAACTGGCTGCAGAGACATAGTTTTCTTGAGGAGTAATGACAAGAACCCTACAGGCCCATTCTCAGGTATCTTCAGGTTCAAGGATGAGAAGAACCCCCTGAGCTTATGCCCAGGTGGCAGGCAAGGTTGGAGGGCAAGTGACCCCAATATTCTTTCCGTTAATGAGTCTGAATGGTGAGAGGTGGGATTAAAGCAAGCTGCCCAAATAGTGCCTTTGTCTTTGCTCACCTTCCTCTGGGCAGGCAAAAGGAGGAATGGTACATGACCAAAAAGGAGGAATGGGGCAGCAAGCTGAAAGACCATGTGGTTGTGGCTCCTGGGAAATAATCAGGACAAAAGGAGTAGGGGATTATATAAATCTATTTTGAAAATTTGGGATTCTGCCTGGCCCATGCCTAGTTATCATGCTTTTTTCCTTTCCCTAAAAGCAATCTCAGGCTGGGTTGTTTCACATATCCTTTGGGTGGCAGCCAGTCAAAAGGGGCCTTAGAGATTCAAGCTTAATTCTGATTTACCCTAAATATCCATAATGACCATCTGATTGGGTGCCATATTCATTGAGTCCTTCTATAGTGGTCCACATAGGTCAAAGTGGAAGACATAATAGGTTTCTAAATTTGTCCCATATGCACTCACCTTTCTATAAGGCATGGGCACAAGTCGGGGATGATTAGAGAAAAGGTGAAGTTATACCTACTGGAATGGGACACAATAACTCTGTGGCCAAAGAAGGAAAGCAACAACTTCATCCCTTAGGAGGCGAACATATAAGACCTCAGGAGGTACAGGGATGGGGAGGACAATTAGTACTTTCTTTGTCCTCTGGATCCTGGCAAAACAAAGATATAGTTAGTTACCTGGATCAAACAACAGCTGAGGCCAGCCATCTGACCTGATGCTGTGTCATCTCTGACCATGTGCTTGTTATGAAACAGAAAAATTCACATGGGCATTTGTGGTTCTTAATTCTTTTGCTGTGCTTAATACCATCAATGATAGCTCCTGAATATAAAAGCAAAGGGAATGGCCCAACCTTATTTTAATCTGATGTATACAAATCCATATTCTTCTTCCGATGTGAGAGCAGCTTTGGATTATGCCCTGCATGGCAAGTGACGTAACAACTACTTAGTGATATTGCCCGTGTGGCTTAGACACATCAATGTAATGGTGATCCAAGTTTAATGACAAATCCTAAAGTAAAGTGACTTGTGCCTCTTCAGGCTATATGTTTGTAGGAAGGAAAGAGTAGGCCATGGTATATTCTATCAGTGAGTTTGGGGGTTGCTTTTTGGCCCATGTAACCTAGTGCTTCCTGTAACTGTCAGCAGTGAGGGCAAAGATTAGCAGGTCAGTCTAAACTCCCTTGCACGGGTCATAATAGATAACAGATCAGCCTTAGATTACATCCTAGCTGTCTAAAGGAAGATCTTCTTTCTCCTCTGGTGCTTATTCACAGTTGATATAGTCCAAGATACTGAGGGACATAGTTGAAGCCAATATTGCAGAATGTTTTTATCTAGCTGCTTGGAGTCCTGTTAATTAAGTGCTGTATGAGACAAATTAAAGTGATGGTCCTAGTCTTTCTTGGTAAGATTAATAAGAGTAGCTGATGTAGTGGCATACTCATGTCAAGATAATGCTGGGCTGAAGGACGGGTTGTTGGAAAAGTCAATCTACCATGGGCCTGAAGCATTCGTAAAGGTTCTTACTGGGTATGCCAAGAATGAAACGTCTTGGCCACTCTTTACTCGGGTAATTTTTCAGGGTTGTGTTTGCAACAAGCAACTGAGGGAAATGAGGTAATATCTTCCTCTGGGCTTACTAACTGCTTACTATAAAAATGGTAGATTCCTGAAGTTCAATGTTCCTCAGTTGTGATGAAAACCCACTGTGTGCAGTCTCCGCAACTTCCACATGTTCTTTGGGGGCAAGGGAAGAATGTAGGTGGTTGCTCATTCTTTTTGATGTGTTGTGAATAATAAACTACTTTGTCTCTGACCTTGGAGTCTCATATCTATTGTCAGCATGGATGAAACAGTAACAGACAAACTTCCTAGCTTATACTTAGGGTAAAATCACATCTCCAACTCTGCAAATAATTAAGTATCATTGTAATATAAAACGCATTATAAGGGCCAGGCACGGCAGCTCATGCCTGTATCTCAGCACTTTGAGAGGCTGAGGTGGGCAGATTGCTTGAGCCCAGGAGTCAGAAACCAGCCTCAGCAACATAGTGAGACCCTGTCCCTAATTAAAAAAAGAAAGAAAGAGAGAGACAGAGAGAGAGAGAGAGATAGAAAGGAAGAGAAAGAAAGAAAGAAAGAAAATGAAATGCACTGCAAGAAGAAGTACAAAGTAAGATCAGAGAGGTGGGCAGGGGTTATAAAATGGATAGTCTAATATGCTATGATAAGGAGCCTATAGTTTATCATATTGGTAAAAAGGAGTGCTATAGACTGAGTATATGTCCCCCAACCCCCAACCCCAGCAACTCGTGTGTTGAAATTCTAAATGCCAATGAGATGGTATTAGGATACCAGACATCTGGAAGATGATTACATCATGAGGGTAGAGCTCATACATGGGATTAGTACTCCTAAAAAGAGAGCTCTTTCACTCCCTTCTGTCAGGTGAGGATACTGCAAGAAACAGCCATCTATGAACCAGAAAGCAGGCCTTTGCCAGAAACTGAATCTGCCGGTGCCTTGATCTTGGACTCTCCAGCCTCCAGAACTGTGAGAAATAAATGTATGTTGTTCCAGCTATCCAGTGTAAAGTATTTTTGTTATAGAAGCCCAAGAAGACTAAGGGAACAGGGAAGACTAGAGGTGGAAATGACGTGGCTGGATTTGTGTTTTTAGAAAAGACACTGGAGGTTGTGTGAAGCACTGGTTTGAGGGGAACAAATCTTTAGGCAAGCAGAGCAGTAAGGGGGTTATTACAGCAATCCACAATAGAAGTGTTTAGAGCTAAATAGAAATAAGGGAACAGATCAGTGAAATACATAAGAAGATTCCTGAATGACTACCAGATGAAGGTGTTGCCAGCAACTGAAGAGATGGAAGGAAAAATAGGGTGAGGGATGAAAAACTTTGAGTTCTGGTTTTTTTCTAAAGTGGAGTGTGAGGCACCTGAAGGGAATCTATGCAGAGAGGTCTAGCAAAAACAAAAGGTGGAAGGGGTGGGGTGGATATATATGGATCTGAAGATTAGAAGAGATGGCTAGATTCAAGATATAGATTTACGAGGCATTTATATTAATAGTTGCCTCAACTGTTTTCTCACAATACATGAATTTTCTAACATAAATCAAAGTATATAAACTGGAAATATGAATCTCTGCACCCTTCTTGAAATATAAACATAATATAAATGGCTCAGTACAATGTGGTCATGAGTTAGATACCACTGCCATATAAAATGTGGAATAAAAATGGATTAGAGAGGAGAGTGCCTTCTTATATGCTTAGATAATTTTCTTATCTCAGTTGATTTAGATGTCTGTTTGTACTCTGGCTTCTTAGTCTTTAAAGTGATTTTATAGGGAAGCAAACAGTTACAAAAATCAAGTCATAAAAGACATAAATTCATTGAACTACAGAAATGAAATTAAATCTGCATTGCTTTCTCCAGTGACCAACATTCTTCCTCTTTCCTAAACCTCTGATTGTCAAGGCTTAATTCTGTGCTTTATTGCTAAAATTTCTATTTATTTAACAAATATGATGAGAACCACATCACTAACCTGCCGTCTTAAGCAAATCTTTAAAATTATATTTTTTAGTTATTTGACAATTCTCTAAGCAAAGGCTAAGAGTGTGCTCCAAAGACAGAATGGAGCTTTATTTGCTATTTTCCAAGTTTAAGATGTTCATCCATCTGGCAGAGCAGCTAGACAATACATCAGCCAAGAACATCTCTCTGGCTTGAAATAGGTTCTGGCTCTCAAAGAGGATTTGACTGAGGGAAAGGCAACATCTTTAGTTGCTCTGTGGCTGAACTCTTCTAATATTTCTCCCCAGTGCCTTCTCCAAGCCTTGGCTCCATCCACTAGCTTGGTTTCCATAGGAATAGACTGAGCTATCAAGTGGCACATAGTCAAATAGCACAAATGAAAGGAGAAAATGTTGCTGTCAAAAAAAAAAAAAAAGGCTTTTCTCTATGAGAAAAACTATGAAAAGGTATTCTTGACTCTTAGGCTTCCTTACTTGATGTCAGATTATTCATGTGTTCTTCCTAAGTTAGCCTATTTTATTTAGATTATTATGAAAATTAATCCCTTCAGTGAAGAATCTTTTATAAATAGGAAACTAACAAAAAATAAACATAGAAAAAAGTTATAAAATGCTGGGATGTGTATTTCCACAACGATAATTTTGTTGTGCTTGTGAGGTACTCTTATTTAGAGTGGTGCTTTAAATTGGTACAACCTTTTGGGATGATTATAAAGTATATTTGGTTTCTCACAGTTGGTATTTTATTTAAGGACAACAGTTGTTGTTGTTTTTTTTGGTCTTAAACTCTAGCAAAAGCAGTAGTTCTCAAACTCTAGCATGCATCAAGATCATCTGGAGGGCGTGAAAACACAGATGGAGAAGACCCTCGCCAAGGGTTTCTCATTCACTAGGTCTGCTGTTGGGACCAAGAATCTGCATTTGTAGCAAGTTTCTGGGAGGTGCTGGTGCTGCTGGTCTAGAATTCTACACTTTAAGAACCAATATTGCAACAAAGAACCTAATCTAGGAGTTCTCAATCCTCAGGAGTATAAACAAAAAAAAATCTGCTCCCATCCTAGAGCAACAAAATCAGAATTTCTGGGACTTTGGAATTTGTATTTCTTAAATTCTCGGTAGGTGATTATAAAATGCAGTCGGGATTGAGAAGCACTGACCTAATTCAACCATTCATTCAACATTCAATCGTTATTTTTGATATCATGACTCTGTATCAGGCTCCATGCTAAGGTTTGGGAAGCTTTATACAGATGTGCACTTGTATGCAATGCAATATTTATAAGCAGGGAAGGGTAAATGCATAAAAAGGATACAGAAACAGACCACAGAGACAGGACAGAGGATGTAACTAAAAGCCATTCCTTGTGACTTCCCCAAGATGTACTTGTGAAGAGGGGAAGGGGTTAGAACAGAATGCCTTCATGAAAGAGATGGCAGGTGAACAGGATCTTAGTATCACTAACAATTTGGCACTCCTCGATGTCTCCATCTTGTTCCTGCTCCACATTTCTTTGATATGGAGGGCAATAAATGTTTTCTGAATTTTATGTAAAGTGCTATATAAAGACAGCTTCAACTCTTACTCGCACCCCTTCCAATCAATTTGTCCCCATAAGCTCCTCATATATGGATATTCTAAAGTCAACATTAGGAAGTTGTATATATCACATCTCTTGGATCCACTTCTTACATGCTCCAATAATTCCCACACTATCCCTCACTTTGACCATAATAGAAAGTGAAACCATATGCAATGCTATTCACTGCTGTCATACAATGAGAGCAGGTCTATGATAGAGGTAAGGACACACGGCAGTAAGAACTCTGTAGAGAGGCACCTAACCCACCCTTGAGGGGTCAGTAGAAGCTTCTTGGAGAAAACAGTGCCTGAGCTGCATGTTGAAAGTGTGTGCAATTAAGCTAGTTTAAAGTAGGAAGGAAGCTGAATGTTCAAGGGCATTGTGTGTGGAGGATGAGGAAGAGGTGACTAGAATGAAAGCTTTAAATACACAGTATGTCTGAAGCTAGAGGAGAACTGGGGACACAGGTCACTGAAGCCAAAAAGATAAGCAAGAACTCGATGATGAAAAGTACAGGGCGAAGGAGTTTGGGCTTTTCCTTTCAGTCTTCTGAAACAATACTGAAGGATTTAAGTAAGAGAGTGACATAAGAGAAGTCTCAGCCAGACCACCCCCACACCCAAAGGCAAATCATTGCATTTTTCCTAGCCTCCGTTTCCTCCCACATGAAAAATGAGGAGGGTGGATTATGATCTAAAGCCCACTCAGCTTAATGTTCTTTGACTCCATGATTCTAAAAGGCAGAAGACCCACTCTCTATAGCTACTTCAAAATTTAATGTTTTTTATTCCAACTAACTCAACAATGACTTAATTTCTAATAATTTTTATTTTCCTTAACCACAGGGTAATAGTTTTTACATCCATTTCCTTTATTCCAATACTGTACAAGTAATTCATTTTCCTAGCATACTGATGTTCGCTTTAGGGGATCCAGAAATGCTACCCCATGGGGAAGCAGTGTGGTGTAATTAAATGAGAATGGATCTGGGAACCAGTCAGATCTGGGTACTTCATTGGCTATATTATTCATAACTGTGAGCAAGTTACTTCTCAAAGCCTCAGATTTCCCATTGGCAAAAAAGAAAAAAAAGTGACCAGTGCACAGCGAGTACTCAACAAATATTGGTTTCTTTCTCAGATAACATCATTGCTCTCCTCTCATCATAAAAGTAGTCTCTGTAAACAAAATAACTTTCATTTGCTCCTAATGTTCTCATTGTTTGATGTCCATGATAATCTGTGCAGCCTGTTCTCCTTACTGATCCTGACCAGCCTTCTCAGTTACACTGCAAGCAAAGTTATTAAAACATCACGTTTTAATACTAAACTCAGAAGCTAAATGCAACAAATCTTGTTTAACACCTGGTTCCTTTGAAGCACCCCAAGTCTTGTAGGCTCCAGCTTTAGTTTTCCAGCAATGTACCTTAGTTTTATTGATCCTAGCATGCAGTTTGGAAAAATCAATTCACCTACTCTGCAAAGATGTGTGCCTTTGGGGGAACTATTTCAAACAACTGACTGAATCCATCGGTTGCCTTCTCTACTTCAGTTCCACACTATGGATGGGATTTCTTAGATGGTAGAAAAAGACAAATATACAGACAAATGTATAAGTAAATTCAATTATACTAAAAAACCTTTAATGAACCTCATTCAGGCCATGCATTAAAGGGTTTAATCCAATGCTAAGCATAACTAGCAATCTGAATTGGTAACTATTATCCATTTCAAAATGGTAGTCTAAATTCTCACAGTGGTGATGCTTGAATTCAAACCTGTATCTTCTAGTCTCAAATTTAGCCATCTTTTAAAAATTATAGCAAAACATACCACCATCTGCAAATCAATCAATCCCTGAATTCTATACTGCTCCTTATCTGTCTGCCACCATTCTAGACCTTTTTATTTGAAACTAAGAGAAGCAACTGAGTTGAAAGCATAATGCTACAGCTTAGTGGCTGAAGTAATCCCAGCACTCTGGGAGGCGGAGGCGGGTGAATCATCTGAGGTTAGGAGTTCGAGATTGGCCTGGCCAACATGGCAAAATTTTAGTTTCTACTAAAAATATACAAATTAGTGGGTAGCCACCATCATCATAACCAACTCAGGTGTGAGTGGTCAAATGATGCTAACAAGAGAGAGTGGGTTTGAGGAGTCCCAGGATATTTATACAGTTTCAAATTAGCTCCCACAAGATACTTATTATTAATAGTTACAAAGGAAAAAATAGTGATGTCACAGCAAAGGAACCTGAGAGGAGCTGTTTTATTCAAGTGAACAATCCAAAGTTAACACCACTACTGGGACAAATTGATGTCACATGCTTCCTGATATGAGGCACTGAGAGGAACACAACATCACTCCTGTGGTATTTTTACCAAAAGTGCATAGCCTGAACATAATTATAAGGAAATACCAGACAAATTAAAAAGGAAAGCTACTGTACAATTTAACTGGCCTCTACACTTAGAACATGTGAATGTCATGAAGTGCACATATACGTACACAAAAGACTGAGGACTGCTGCAGATTAATGAAGACTAAAAAGACAACGATTGAATGCAATGCCTAATCCTGAATTTTTTTTTTTATAGATGACACTATAAAAAAATGTTGGGACAATGGGCAAAATCTAAGATTTTTGGATGAGATAATATTATTTATGTTAACTGTCTGATTGTGATAATTGAGCTGTGGTTATGTAAGAGAATGTCCTTGTTTTTAGGAACTATGCACTGAAGATTTAGGGGCAAAGGAGTAATCACACTTGCAATTGACTCCAAATGATTCAGAAGGCAATGTCTACACAACATTCCCATATATCAAGAGAAGGTAGAGAGAAGGATAAAGCACACGTGGCAAAATGTGTACCTTTGGGGAATTTGAGATTATATGAAAATTCTTTGCACTGTTCTTGAAACTTTTCTGTAAATCTGAGATTATGTCAAAATATAAAGTTAGAAAAAAAGAAAACAAAATTAAATTTTTTTAATAAAAGTAATAACATATCCATTAAAGGAATTTCAAAAATAAAGTATAAAGAAGAAAACAATGATCAGCCTGCACCTCTTTTTTTTTTTGAAACGGAGTCTCGTTCTTGTTGCCCAGGATGGAGTTCAATGGTATGATCTCGGCTCACTGCAAACTCCACTTCCTGGGTTCAAGTGATTCTTCTACGTCAGCCTCTCAAGTAGCAGGGATTACAGTCATGCACCACCACGCCCAGCTTATTTTTTGTATTTTTAGTAGAGATGGGGTTTCACTATGTTGGCCAGGCTGGTCACGAACTCCTGACCTCAAGCGATCCACCCACCTCAGCCTCCCAAATTACTGGGATTACAGGTGTGAGCCACCGCACCCAGCCTCAGCCTGCACGTCTTAAACCTGAGGTAAGCGTAGTTTACATTTTGACATACTCTTTTCCTGTCTCTTGTCTACAAGGAGTTGTTTCTTACCCTCAGATTACACTTAAATTTCAAAATGCTCCCTAATCATGCCTTAGTTAATATCCACAATATCCTTGTTGTGAAAGCCAGAATTATTCTCACTACTTAGATGAGGAAATACAAATTCAAAAAGATTAAACTATAGGTTTACTTTTAAAAGATTATCTGTTTATATCCTATAATAGAAAAAAAAGTCGCTAAACAGCTGGCTGAGCATGATTCACAAACTGTCTGCAATTTAGTTTCCTGCAAAATGAGTAATAGTATATGATTTCTAGGATTCCTTCTAACATTAAAATGCTACAATTCTAATATGCTCTATTAGCACAATTTTTTTGTATAGAGAAATCTGTAGTGCCTAGCACAGTGCCTCATTTATAACAGGCACTAGATAAACATTTTTTGAACAAATAACAAATGCTTTACAAACTGTAAAATGGATAGTTATAGAGGTTATGAAGATTAAACATTAGATGTGAGTGTTTTGTAAAGTATAAATATAATTTATTATTACTGATGGTTTTGAATAGAAAACAAATTGCTTATGATTCTAAAATAGAGATTAAAGTTAGGACAACAACCAAAAGATGTCACCTTTTTGTAGGAATCTAAGACATTTACTATGAAGTTTATTTCTATATTACTGTTGTTTCAAGTATAATTCACCTTATTCTCATCAATAACCAATTTAACTGACTGTTTACAGACAGATGGAGAGACAAATGACAAATTAGTACTCCCCAGGTTTGTGGCATGGACATAAAAAGTGAATTTATTTTTCAAATACCTTTTATAGCCATAGCCTTGCAAGTAGAAGACATCTTATCTAGTTTACTATTGATCCAAATGACAAGGCTGAGCATCAGATTAAGGATATGTCAGAAACCCGAGAAAGGCTACCAACAGATGCAGCAGGATGGCAGCTTCTTTCAAAATGATCTATTAAGGCTACTATGTTTACAAAGGCAGTTGAGAAAACACAGCACAATATACTGGGTTGTATCAAGTAACCAGCAGAGTGGCCATAAAAACTTCTTATACTAATGTGAACCCCCATAATGAATGATACATGTTTATTTTCAGCAATAAAAACTATGCACAGACTTTTGCAGACAAACAAAAGATACATGACTGTTTTTCACCTCACATCCCTTTCCTTTTGTCACAGTGTCTTCTTCAACAAAAGGAAACATTTCTAAGAGATGACATCTGTTGTGAGATAATGGGAGATACTATCTAATTTAAGCTGACTGTCAACCGGAAAGGTCAAGAGCAATTCAAGAACTTCATTTTAAGATATTTTCTTTGGTGATACTAAAATATGACATGGCTAAGTAGGTAATGACCAAAAAATATCATGTCAAAATGGAGTCCTAAAAAATAAAAATCCTGAGGTATTTCTTATACATAGCACAATATTTTATATAAAAAAGAAACACTATTTTGGGCATAACATATTAAGCCTAATAAAAAAAAAAATAGCAAAACCACAAAAAAAGAAACCTGTTTGGAGGTGGGAAAATCTTTTTTTTTTTTTTTTTTTTTTGTGATCACCTTGGGATTAGCACATCTTTATGGAAGATCCATTACTTTCTAGACTAGAATGAATTGAAGACTTTTGTGAGAATCATGGGAATAGAAAAAGCTTCAGAAAATTCCCCTTTCAGATGCCTTTACACATACTTGAACTGGTTTTTCAAAACCCAGAGTGCTCCGAACAGTATCAAGAGACCAATATTTGACACTGTTAAAAACTAAAGAGACAGATAACTGTGGTCTAAAACGATTTAAAACATCAGCCAACCATTCAACTTTTTTAGTTTGCCCTTTAAACCAGAATATGATGCTTTTTTACAGCAATTATAAAATATTTTTTTATTTATCATCAGCTTAAATAGCAGTGAATAGATATGAACTGCATTATTATTATTAAATGCTATAGGTCTAACTTGTCAGGACAACTGGGTTTTAGTCCTGGCTCTAACTAGTTATGTGAATATAAACATATCATTCAATTTACCAAACAATTATTGAGTACCTACTTAGTGTAAGGGATTGTTTTTAGATGTGATGAGTAAAACAACTTTCTGGGCCTCAGTTTCCTCAACTGTGAAATGAGGAAATTCAATTACGTTACAAACTAGTATTTTATCTACCAAAGTGTTTTACAGAACATTGTTTCCTTAAATGTTGTTAGTGTATGCTAAAAAAAAAAAAAAAAGTATTGAGATCAAATGATTATGAGAAATTTTGGATTTAAAAAAATTAATGAGTTTCTTTACTGTGCAACTTCTCAGAGCCTCTAGAGTGCTTATACACACTGAATTTTCAAGGAGAAACATGCAATAATTCCTACACTTATTTGACCATGGAACCCACTTTTTTATACAACATTACATGGGAATATTATTTTAGGAAAGAAGCTTTGGGACTGGGTGTAGTGGCTTACGCCTGTCATCCCAGCACTTTGGGAGGCTGAGGCAGGCAGATTACCTGAGGTCAGAGCTTGAGACCAACCTGGCCAACATGGTGAAACTCCCTCTCTGCTAAAAAAACACAAAAATTAGCCAGGCATGGTGATGCATGCCTGTAATCCCAGCAACTCAGGAGCCTGAGGCAGGATGACGCCTGTCATCCCAGCACTTTGGGAGGCTGAGGCAGGCAGATTACCTGAGGTCAGAGTTTGAGACCAACCTGGCCAACATGGTGAAACTCCCTCTCTGCTAAAAAAATACAAAAATTAGCCTGAGGCAGGTGATGCATGCCTGTAATCCCAGCTACTCAGGAGCCTGAACCTGGGAAGTGGAAGTTACAGCGAGCCTAGATCATGCCACTGCATTCTAGCCTGGGCGACAGTAAGACTTGTCTCCAAAAGACAAACAAAAAAACAAAAGAAGCTTTGGGAAATCCTGCACTAAATGCTTTTTAAGGTTCAAGTTAGCTTTTATAATTTCTATTTCTTTTTGTAAGAAACACAGAGCTGCTAAATACCTAGTCTGGATAAAATAAACTTGAGAAAAATATTTTCACAAAGCCAAAGGAAAAGTTACTTGAGACTACAGTTATTAACAACAAGAAGTCGACCTACTGAGTAACAAGCAATATAAAACACTGAGAATGAATAACAGAAAATAGGGCAGGAAAAAAAAATTACAGGGTATGTTTGAAGCAAGGATTTCTTAAAAATCAAGACTTCTTTCAAACTGCCTTATCAAAGTAACCGGTATGTGCTTCAGAATGGCTCACCAAATGCTATAGATGTTAAACATCCAATGTATGTTGAACTTTATATTTTGTACCTCAGGAGATATAATTTGTTGAGAGCTATGGTG
Source organism: Sapajus apella (assembly GCF_009761245.1). NCBI lineage: Eukaryota > Metazoa > Chordata > Mammalia > Primates > Cebidae > Sapajus > Sapajus apella. Next base: position 6,568,925 of record NW_022436986.1, on the reverse strand, counting down.
AAATATCTCTGTTATTGCCTCCAACATGCCTTGCTCTCATCCTCTACAAGCCCATCACATTACTTTCATGACTACCACTAACTCAAATTCCCTATCACATCCTTAACTCTTTTCTGCCAATGGATAAGAGATATTGCTCTGGTTAGAATCAGGTGGCAGTAAACAGGGCTGTAAAGCTCAAAGCTTCCAAGTGCAGTCATGCACATCTGGGGAAGATTTCTGGTAGCCCACAATAAATCCTGTTAGTCTAAGGAGACTAAATTTATGAATGAGCCTTCTTGGTAATAGAGCTAAGTTCAAGAATGAGTCTGCTGATCTAAGAGTGGAATATTAAATGGAAAGAACAAAACTTTGGAGGTGAAGCAACTTCTTTAATTCTGAAGTCCACCAAAATAAGTAAGCAACGTCTATGCATGCTACCGTGTGACATCGAAGGTTGAAAGGACAGACAAGTGATATGTGGAAAGAAAGGAGAGGGAAGAGAGAAAGAAAGTGGAAAAGAAAAAGAAATGAAAAAATTCAGGATTCAATAGGAAAGAAAGACATTTGTATAATAGGAAACTCTATCATTTTCTTCTGTAATAACTTCCTCAATGTTTCTAAAAAAAATGCCATGGCCATTTCTGCCTTTTAATCTTTGCTCACTCTATTTCCTCTGCCTGAAGTTCCCTCTGGGTTCTCATTCTATGTCAAAAGCCGACCATTTCTTTAAGACCCACCTGAAATTTCAATTCTTCCATGTATTAGGCAGGTTCAGTACAGGAAACAGGAGCCATTTAGGTATTTTAGGCGGGAAAGATTTTAATACAGGGAATTATGTGCTTGTAAAGTAAGTGGAAGGACTCTAGCTAGGCTTTAAGGAATGACTCCCCGAACGATGTAAAGTCACCATTGTGACTGCAGTATTAAGTTCAGTGCACATCTGTAGATGCATCAGGAATTCAAAATAAAAAAAACTATTGTAATAACTGCTTTTTAACATCCAGCTGGAAGAGTAATGGAAACTGAAATGTTCTATAAAAGCATTCCCTAATGACTGTTCCCACCTCTGAATATGAGAAGCACTATGGCTAGACTTGATTTTACAGGACACTCAGCACACTAACAGTGGCTTGTAGGAGTGTGCTCTTTTAAAGTATATGCCCATTCTCCTTATCGTGGGTGTAAGGCCCTTGCAGCTAGAACCATAGCACTTATCTCTAGTCTCTTCCTCCTCTGATTAAACCTAACTCCACTCCTTTGGATAGCAGTAAACAGGTAACGCCTGCTTTTGCAGGCTACACCTTTCCATTTTAGTGTAAAGGAGTGCTAGCCCAACCCTTCTAAGGTAATTCTGGCTTCCAGTCTTATATCCGGTTGCGGGATAAAATATTTAAAACCTTTTATGGAAATTTATGTCTGTAATTAGCAAGTGGTTGATATTCTTTTATCTTTGCAGATGGAAAGGAGAACAATAACTGGGATTGGGAAGCAGATGGACACATTTCTGATATCTCTGAAATCAATCTCAAAATTTGACCTAAGGTAAGTTTGATTTCTCCTTGTACTTGTTTGGAAACAATTCTCCATCATGTTTCTGCATACCTGGTAATCTGGACTATCTTTTCAAAGATGTCTACATAACTAGTTGCTTTGGAAGCTAGAAATGGTACTTCCCTTCAGGTGAGAGGACAGATTTGTTTGCTAACCAGGATAATAAAGATAATATTTCACTTGGTGGCAAAGGATAGGCAGGTTTGCTCACAGCCTTGATGTAAGATTGGAAGATTTTAAGTTCAAGTTTTCTCAGGTGTGACACGACCCCTCTGCCTTTTCAGGATCTACCTGGACCTGCCTTCATACCACCCTTATGGGACTTGCGGGCAAGGAGAACCAATGCAAACATGAAACTCATGTTGCCTGCTGTGCCATAAGCAATAAACTGTATAAATCAATTTGGACTTATGGTCTTCCAGGTGAATCTATGTGGCAAGCCAGCCTAGCAGCTGCAGTAGTCCGACTGCTTTAAAGTATTGTCTTTTAGGAAAGTGCTCATTGACTATTTGTTAAATGAGTAAAGAGTGAATGAAATCTGGCTGCAGTGTGAAGAATGCTTTGAAGAGGAGAAAGACTTGAATCAGGAAGATAGGTAGGCTACTTCAGTTGATTAGATAATAGATATGGTAGATGAAATTAGAATGATGGAATAAAAGAGATGGGTAAAAGGGCCAAAGAGGGGAAGCCCCAAATATACATATAGACTCCCTTAAAATCCTTGGCTGATCCCTGAATTGACAATGTATGGGAGATGACTCCAAGAAGTCTTCAGAAGCCTGCAAAAGGACAGTTGAAAAGCTGATCAGTGATTTAGCTACTACCCAAGGCATAGGGGTAGAATTCGGAGTTTGATTTCACCTAGTCAGAGGGCTTAGTACACATTTCAGACTTCTCATTGAAATCTCTGAAGGGCCATGCCTTAACAGTATAGACTATGTACCAGGACTATGGACCTGGTCTAATAGCTTCAACTACAACCAAGGGAAAACCAAGACACTCAACGAGTTCAATGTAATTAATCAGCTTTAACTTCCTTAGAAAACAGTCAACATTCTTTAGAGGAAGATAACAGAATCAAGAGTCCCTACAAGGTATCATCCATAATTCTTTACTATAAAAATTACTACCAATGCAAACAAACAAAAACAGGACTCAATTTTAAGAGAAAAAAACAAAATAAATAGATCTTAACCCAGATGTTGGACTTTACAACAGCTTTATAAATATGGTCAAAGACTTAACAGAAAAAGATGGTCATAATTACCAAACAAATAAGGGAATCTCAGTAGAGAAAAATGACATAAAAAGGACCAATTGGAAATTCTAGAATTGGAAAGTATTATATCTGATATGTAAAAATCATAGCATGGACTTAATAGCAGACTAAAAAACAGAAGAACAAGCCAATCAATTTCAGTTTAGATCAACAGAAACAATTTAATTCGAAGACAAGGAAAAGATTTTTCAAAACTCAATAGAACCTCAATGACCTATAAGACAATGTAGAAAAATCTAATGTATGTGTAATTGGTATCCCAGAAGAAGAGAGAATGGAACAGATAGCATATTTGAGAAATAATTGAAATTTGGTAAAAATATCAACTTTTATATCCAAGAATCTCAGTGAATCAAAAGCATGGTTAATATAAAGAAAACCACCTTGTGGTGAGCCGAGATCGCACCATTGCACTCCAGCCTGGGTAACAAGAGCAAAACTCCGTCTCAAAAAAAAAAAAAAAGAAAGAAAGAAAGAAAGAAAAGAAAACCACCTCTATGCACATGATAGGCAAATGTTGAAAACCAAAGCTAAAAAGACAATATTTGAAAGAAGTCAGAAAAACAACCACCACCATTATACACATATGAACAACAGGACTGATGGTATACTTCTCATCGGAACTGACGGCTACCAGAAAACAATAAAATGATATATTTAAATTATATTTTATGAGGCATAGTATAATATTCCAATGTGATAAGTGAAAGATGCATACTGAAAGCAACCTCCTAAAAATAATATATAGATCTAAGTAAAGAGCCAATTGAAGAACTAAAATGAAAAATTAAAAAATTTGATTAATGTAAAAGAGAATAGGAAAACAGACTGAAAGAAACAATAACAGATGGCTCAAAATAAAAGTAAGATGAAAACCTTAAACTCAACCATATCAATAATTCGTTAAATGTAAAAGGACTAATATTTCACTTAAAATGCAGATATTGTCAGACTAGATAAAAAGTATGTCTATAAGATATGCTAATGTTGTATACAAGAGATATACTTTAAATATAAAGACACAGGTTAAAAGTAAGAATAGAAAAATATTTGTCTCAAGTGAGTGATAAGAAAGTTAGAGTGGCTACATTAGTAGCAGATAAACAATAAAATATTTACATAGTTTCAAAGTACTGCCCCTCAAAATATTTATTGATTACAAAGATGAAAAGCCTGCAATGTAACTTAATTGAGAAAGTGAACATAATTAGTAATGAAAAACATAAAAATTTTGTGACACATAATAGGATTCAATAAGAAGAACACAGCATTACTACTAGGATGTCTCTGACAAAATGAACAACACAAATCTAATCATAAGAAGATACCTAACAAATCCAAATCAAAGGACATTATATAAAATATCTAGCCAGTAATCTTCAAATGTGTCAACACCATTAAAGTTGAGGAAAGATTAAGAACCTTTTCTAGATTGAAGGAGACTAAATAGGTTTGACACTTTAAGGCAATATGTGATTCTCAACTTACTACTTAAGGATATTATTTGGATAATAGGATTTGAGGATAGTAATATATAAATGTTAATTATCTGATTTTAATGGTGGTGATATAGATATAGATATAGGCCTTTTTTTTTAGATGGAGTCTCACTGTCAAAAGGCTGGAGTGCAGTGGCACAATCTTAACTCACTGCAACCTCCACCTCCTGGGTTCAAGGGATTCTCTTACCTCAGCCTTCCAAGTAGCTGGGATTACAAGCATGCTCCACCATGCCCAGCTATTTTTTAATTTTTATTTTATTTTTAGTAGAGATGGGATTTCGCCATGTTGGCCAGGATGGTCTCAATCTTTTCACCGTGTGATCTGCCCGCCTCAGCCTCCCAGAATGCTGGGATTACAGGTGTGAGCCACCACGCCTGGCCAATAGATATAGGCTTCTGTCCATGGTTCCTGGCTCTTAACACCCACAAACCTTGTTACAGTCTTTTGTTAAAATGTTGGGTGCTTTAGGCCTTAGAAACAGGCCTCAGAAAACAATCTCTTTCTCTGATCCTCTTCTGCCCTCTTTTACCTGCTCCTTTTTCTCCCCAAGGTAGGTCATAGAAACTAAAAATATACTCTACTCTTCCTCTGCCTCTGGCCATAAAATTCTCTGACCTACTTTGTCTGACCATAGGTTACAAGACCTCTGTTTCAAAAGTCTCCTTATACCTTATACAAAAATTAACTCAAGATGTATTAATGTCTTAAACGCAAGACCTAAAACCATAAAAACCCTAGAGGAAAACCCTAGGCAAGACCATTCAGGACACAGGAATGGGCGAAGACTTCATTCATGACTAAAACACCAAAAGCAATGGCAACAAAAGCCAAAATTGACAAATGGGATCTAATTAAACTAAAGAACTTCTACACAGCAAAAGAAACTATCATCAGAGTGAACAGACAACCTAAAGAATGGGAAAAAAAATTCTGTAATCTATCCATCTGACAAAGGGCTAATAGCCAGAATCTACAAGCAACTTAAAGAAATTTACAAGAAAAAAACCGAACAACCCCATCAAAAAGTGAGCAAAGGATATGAACAGGCACTTTTCAAAAGAAGATATTTATGCAGCCAACAAACATATGAAAAAAAACCTCATCATCACTGGTCATTAGAGAAATGCAAATCAAAACCACCTTAAGATACCATCTGACGCCAGTTAGAATGGTGATCACTAAAAAGTCAGGAAACAACAGACGCTGAAGAGGATGTGGAGAAACAGGAACACTTTTATACTGTTGGTGGGAATATATATGAGTTCAATCATTGTGGAAGACAGTGTAATGATTCCTTAAGGCTGTAGAACCAGAAATACCATTTGACCCAGCAATCCCATTACTGGGTATACATCCAAAGGATTATAAATCATTCTACTATAAAGACACATACACATGTATGTTTATTGCAGCACTATTTACAATAGCAAAGACTTGAAACCAACCCAAATGCCCATCAATGATAGACTGGATAAAGAAAATGTGGCTCATATACACCATGGAATAGTATGCAGCCATAAAAAACGATGAGTTCATGTCCTTTGCAGGGACATGGATGAAACTGGAAACCACCATGCTCAGCAAACTAACACAGGAATGGAAAACCAAACGCCACATATTCTCACTCATAAGTAGGAGTTGAACAATGAGAAGACATGGACACAGGGAGGGAAACATCACAGGCTGGGGCCTGTCAGGGGGCGGGGGACTAGGGGAGAGACAGCATTAGGAGAATTACCTAATGTAGATGACAGGTAGGTGGGTGCAGCAGACCACCATGGCACATGTATACCTATGTAACAACCCTGCATATTATGCACTTGTATCCTGAACTTAAAGTATAATAAAAATAAATAATTCTGAGAAAAAAACAAAACAAAACAAACAACCCCCACTCCAAAAAAAAAGAGCTTTTGCCCCATACCCTGGAGGAAAGAATGCTGCACAGAGAGGCCAGGATGAATCTGAATAGATAGGCCTTGATGGGTTTTCCCCCTCAGTCTATTAAAATTCGATCACACCCTTTTGGCACCATCACATTTCTACATGGTTGTTAATCATGCCTGTCCAATGAAGTCTCCATAAAAGGCCCAAGAGGATGGGGTACAGGATAGCAGAACTTGTGGAGGCTTATAGGAAGGTGAACAAGAAATTGATCCATATGCTGGGAGGGTGGTGCACCCGACTCCACAGAGACAGAAGCTCCTGTGCTTGGAACCCTTCTATACCTTGCATTATGTAGCCTACCTTTTCTTTTTTTTATTTTATTTACTTATTTTGATAGAGTTGGGGTTTTGCTATGTTGCCGAGGCTGGTCTCGAACCCCTGGACTCAAGGGATCCTCTCACCTCGACCTCCCAAAATGCTGGGATTACAGGCATAAGCTATGGTACCCAGCCCATGTATCTATTCATTTGGCTGTTTATTTGTATCTTTTAATATATCCTTTATAATAAACTAGTAAACATATTTCCCTGAGTTCTGTGAACCACTCTAGCAAAGTAATTAAACCTAAACAGGGAGTCCTAAGAACCACAACTTGAAGCCAGTTTAGTCAGAAGTTCGGGAGGCCTTCATTGTAACTGATGTCTAAAGCATAGGGTAGTCTGGAGACTGAGCCTGCAATCTGTGGGATCTGATACTATCTCTGAGTAGATAGTGTTAGAAGTGAATTAGGCAGGCCGGGCGCGGTGGCTCACGCCTGTAATCCCAGCACTTTGGGAGGCCGAGGCGGGACGATCACGAGGTCAGGAGATCAAGACCAACCTGGCCAACATGGTGAAACCCTGTCTCTACTAAAAAAATACAAAAATTAGGGCCGGGCATGGTGGCGCGTGCCTGTAATCCCAGCGACTCAGGAGGCTGGGGCAGGAGAATTGTCTTAACCCGGGAGGCGGAGGTTGCGGTCAGCCGAGATCACCATTGCACTCCAGCCTGGGTAACAAGAGCGAAACTCCGTCTCAAAAAAAAAAAAAAAATTAGCTGGGTGTGGTGGCACATGTCTGTAGTCCCAGCTACTTGGGAGGCTGAGGCAGGAGGATTGCTTGAACCTGGGAGGTGGAGGTTGTAGTGAGTCGAGATCGCGCCACTACATTCCAGCCTGGCACCTGGCAGCAGAGAGAGAGAGACTGTCTCAAAAAAAAAAGAAGTGAATTAGGCGATATCCAGCTGGGACGTGTCTGCTGAAAAACTGACTCCTTGCTTTTGCTTGCTGGTGAAGTCTCCAGATATTTGGTCACTGAAGTCTTCTGTGTTGATTGTTGTGTTGAGTAAGAGAGAACAGAAAAAACCCCAAACACGGAGAGTGTGTTTTCTCCCCTCAGAATTTCAAACTTGAAGCAAATGCAACATAGTAAAACTTGTGAGTTGCAGGTAAAGCAGTGGTTAGGAAAATTTAATAGACTTAAATAATTATATTTATATGTATTTAAGAAAACGATATATACAATTAGGTAATTATAAATAATATATTTATATAAAATGTATAAATATATAACAATGTCTTATGATGATTTTATCATAATGATTATATAAAATCATTGACCTAAGATTCCAAAATAAGAAGCTAGAAAAAGATTGAGATAGAGCAGGGATCCCTCTAAGGGACCTGCCAGCCCCTTCTCGGCATGGAAATAAACGTAACATTTTGAGTCCCTTCAAGGCAAAGTCCAGGCACCCAGCTAGCCTGGAAAAGTAAATGAGCAACCTGATAATAAGCAAGAAGATAGTAAAAACAGTTTCCCAAACAAGCCAGAATCATAAGGTATTTTGGTGCCCCATGGAAACTAAAAGATAACATTTTAACATACGTTTTTGAGTTGTTTTTCAAAAATCGCACCAGATGAAAAATGCCAACAGTTATCACACAGGCCTCAGATAAAGGAGAACTGAGGACTGAATTCTGACCATCATTTTTTGTTCTAAATTTCTTCCTGAGGGGCCTGGCGAAATCATTGAAAAAGACAACACACTAAAATGGAGGTAAGAAGAAATAAAATCTGGAAAGTCAAAATCTATAAAAGAAAGTAGGTTTGTTGTCAAAAAACCTTCCTACCAAAAAACAAAACAAAACAAAACAAAAAACTCCAGCAGGACTAGGTAGTTTCACTGGTAAACTCTTCAAAAAATTTAAGAAATAAATAATTCCAATCTTACCAATCTTACTCAACTTTATAAATAACAGAAGAAAATAAGACAGTTTCCCAGCTTATTTTACTAGGTCTGCAAATCCTGATAGGAAAACACGACAAAGACATTACAAGAAAAGAAAACAAAACTATAGACCAATATTTCTTTTAATCCTGTTGCAAAAATCCTTAATGTATTAGCAAATTAAATTGAGCAATATATAAAAAGCATAATAGGTCATGACCAACTAGGACTTAATCCCACAAATGCAAGGTTGGTTTCATATTTTAAAATCAATTGATGTGGCTGGATGCGGTGGCTCACACCTGTAATCCCAGCACTTTGGAAGGCCAAGAAAGGCGGACCACTTGAGGTCAAGAATTTGAGACAAGCCTGGCTAACATGGTGGAACCCCCTATCTACTAAAAATACAAAAATTAGCCAGGTGTGGTGGCACATGCCTGTGGCACATCTCCTGCCTGCTCAGGAGGCTGAGGCAGGAGAATTGCTTGAACCCAGGAGGTGGAGGCTGCAGTGAGCCGAGATCACACCACTGCACTCCAGCCTGGGCAACAAAGCGAGACTCCATCTAAAGGAAAAAAACCCAAAAAACAAAAAACAATTGATGTGCTGGGTGTGGTGGGATGTGCCTGTAGTCTTAGCTACTCGGGAGGCTGAGGTGGGAGGATTGCTTGAGCCTAGAAGTTCGATCCAGCCTGGGCAACACAGTGAGACTCCATCTCTAAATTTTTTTTAAACAATTGATATAATGAGTAAAATAAATAAAGAACAACAACTATATGATAATTCCAACAGATGTAGAAAAGGCATTTGACAATATGTGACACCAACTCTTGGTTTAAATTCTCAGCAAACTAGAATCAAAAGAAAGTTTTCTCGATCAGTGTGTCATTTGTCGGTTTTTTGCCTCTCAGCTCCAAATCAGCTTCTTTACTTTGTTTTGTAAGACTAGACCCTGTGAACATTTCTCCTTTGCCAGTTGCCACAATATTTGACTTTATCAGTAGTGGGTGCGGCAGGGATACTGCAAGTAATAGCAGAAGAAGGGGCTCTTCACACTGGTTCCAACATTCTCTTCTTGCTCCTATGAGGCAGATGTCAGAGATCTATAGGAGACTCAGTGAATCTCACACTCCAGTAAGTTTCACCACTAAAACAGTGGGAAACTTTCTGTTCATCAGCCCCAGCTCTCTAGCTCTGGTCCTTGGCATTCCAGTGAACTTCACCATCCAGGGCCACAACTACACTCATTCCCATAAGGCCTGAATCTCAGCTTCCAAGTTTGTTCCTCCCTTGGATACTCTCCCTAGCCTCAGAGGTAGTAGCTTCCCCTATATTTGTTATTCCTGTATTCTTTAGCTCAAGAACATTTTTTAAAAACTGAAGTTAATTTCATGTTTTGTGGTGAAATATTACATGCTTTCTTCCTAAGATCAGAAATAAGGCAAGGATGGCTGCTCTAATGACTTCTATTTAAATTTGTAATGAAGGCATTGGCCAGTGAAATAAGGCTTAAAAAAAAGGAAAGAAGGAAGAAAGGACAGAAGGGAGGAAAAGAGGGCAAAACGATTTGAAAAAAAAAAACCTCACTTTAATTTGCATATGGCATGACTGTTTATGTAGGAGCCTAAAAAATCTACAAAACAACTAATAAAACTAATGAGGAACTTAAGCAAGGTTTCACAAACAAGATCAATGCAAAAAAGATCAAAGACCTACAAACGAGAAGCACATGAAAAGATCTTGGCATCATTTGTCATTAGAGAAATGCAAATTAATACCATTACACACCTCAAAGGAATAAATGTCTTCATTTAGAATGGCTCAAAAGAAAAAGACTGGCTATTCAAAGTATCCTCATAAAAAAGTGAGGGTATGGAGAAAATGGGACTTTCGTTCACCATCAGTGGGAAAGTAAGATAGTACAAGCGCTTTGGAAAACTGTTCAGCATTTTCTTAAAAGTTAAGCATACAACCTGTTATGTGGCCCAGCCATTCCATTTCTAATGATTTGCCCACGAGAAATGAAAGCATATGCTTACAGATGAATGTTCTTATCATCTTCATTAGTAATAGCTAAAACTGAAAACAACCCAAATGTCTACCAACAGGCAAACGGCTAAACAATCTGTAGCATATCCAAGGCTAGGCGCTATGGCATATGTCTGTAAATCTTAAACTTTTATATTGTTCATGCCTGCAATCCCAGCACTCTAGGAGGCTGAGTCAGGAGGATCACTTGAAACCAGGAGCTTGAGAACAATTTGTAATATATCCATTAAATAGAATAATACTTAACAATGACAATATATAAATCATCGAGGTATGCAATAATAACATGAATGAATTTCAAAATAATTATACTGAGTGAAAGAAGGTAGGTAAAAAGACTAGTTTTATATGATTTCACTTATAGAAAATTCTTGAAAATGCAAATCAATCTATCGTGACAGAAGACAGATCGCTGGTTGCTTGGGGAGGGAGGGTGGCAGCAGAGAGTGGTTGAAAGAAAGGATAACAAATGGGTCGGGTGCGATTACCTGTAATCCCAGCATTTTGGGAAGCTCAGGCAGGCAGATCATGAGGTCAGAAGTTTGAGACCAGCCTGGCCAACATGGTGAAACCCCGTCTCCACTAAAAATACAAAAATTAGCTGGGCGTGGTGGTGGGCACCTGTAATCCCAGCTACTCAGGAGGCTGAGCTAGGAGAATTGTTTGAACTTGGGAGGTAAAGGCTGCAGCAGTGAGCCAGGATCGTGCCACTGCACTCTAGCCTGGGTGACAGGGCAAGACTCTGTCTCAAAAAAAAAAAAAAAAAAAAAAAAAAAGAAAAGGATAACAAATGGCCATGAGGAAACTTTTGAAGGTGATAGTTATGTTCATTATTTTTATCGTGGTAATGCTTTCATGGGTGTGTAAATATGCTACAAGTTATCAAATTTATTTTATTTTTATTTATTTATTTATTAAGATAGGGTTTCACCATGTTGGTCAGGCTGGTCTTGAACTCCCGACCTCAGGTGATTTGCCCGCCTTGACCTCCAAAGTGCTTGAATTACAGGCGTGAGCCACCACACCTGGCCGATACAAGTTATCAAATTATACACCTGAGATATATGCAATTTGTTACGTATCAATTAAATTCAAGCAATTACTAAAATAATATAAGGAAGAAATAGTGGATATGGTGGCACAACATTGTGAATATGCTTAATGCCACTGAATAGTATACTCAAAAATGGTTAAACTGGCAAATTTTATTTTATGTATATTTTGGAAAAATGTTTATAAAGAATCACTGCAAAAAAGATTTTTAAAAAGTCAATCAAAATGTATTGCTGGCTGGGTGCAATGACTTATTCATGTAATCCCAGCACTTTGGGAAGCTGAGGTGGGAGGATTGTTTGTGGCCAGCAATATGAGACCAGTCTGGGCAAAACAGCGATACCCTATCTCTACAAAAATCATTTTAAAATTAGCTGGGTATGGTGGCACATGCCTGTAGTCCCAGCTGCTCGGGAGGCTGAGGTGGGAGGAATGCTTGAACTCAGGAGTTCAAGGATGCAGTGAGCTATGCTTTACCACTGCACTTCAGCATGGGTGACAGAGCGAAACCCTGTCTTAAAAAAAAAAAAAAAAGACATTGCTATCATAGGTAATCTAACCTGAAATCTTATTTTAAAATGTTGCTTAGTGTCTTATTGTAGTAGCATCTAAAAATAAAACAGAAAAAATGAGAACCGGATTTGAGCAGACAACTTCATAAAAGAAAGTATACACATGATTTTTAAGCACATGAAAAGTACTCAACTTCATTAGTCATTAGGTAAGTGCAAATTAAAACAAAAATGAGATACACACTAGAAATGCTAAAAGTAAAAGGACTGACAAAACCAAATATTGCCAAAAATACATGGCATCTGAAACTCTTACATACTGTGTTGTTGGTCAGAGTGTAAAGTGGTAGCAACATTTTGGAGAACCATTAGGCAGTATCTACTAAAGCAAAAAATATGCAGAAACTATTAAAGAGCATTGTGCTTTTAGGTATTTATTTGATAAGCACAATGTCCACTAAATGACTTGTACAAGAATGTCAATTTTTTCAATTTATTCATAAGATTCTCTCATAATAAAGACTGTAAGTAACCCAAATGTCCATCATCACGTGAATGTATAAACAAATTATAATATATTTGTGCAATAGAATACAACTTAGCAACAGAGAAAGAATATGCTATTGATACGCACAACAATATGGACAAATCTCAAAAATATTATGTTGAGTGAAAGATCCTAGACACAGAAGAATGCATACTGCATTATTCCATTTATACACACACAGACATTTTTCCCCACCAAAGTTGGTGGACTAGAAGCAGTGTTAGCATGCTTCTCCCACTTGGAAAGACAAGAGTGTATAGAGACTCACATTGTGAACTTTTTGTTCCAGAAGCAATACAGGAACTCAGCAGGAAAACGGAAAGAAACCACATATCCTCTGAAAGAAATGGTAGGCTGCAGTCTACACTGTGAGCCAGGTAGAAAACTTAGACAGTGAACCTGCTCACACACCAAGCACACTGCTCCTACAAACAGCATCTGAGAAAGCCATCATACAAAGACTCTCTATAACCAAGGAACTCACAGAGTCTTCACACCAAAAATCATCAAGAGCCAAATTAGGCTATAATAAACTATAAACATTAAAGTTATATCCTTAAGGGGGAACAAAAAAATATTTAAAAACATAAGTGAATAAAAAATAAATTCAAAAAAACTAGAAGAAATAGTCTACCCAAGTGAGAAGGAACCAGAAAAATAATTCTGGCAATATGACAAAACAGGGTTCTATAGTACCCACAAAAGATCATACCAAACCAAGATGAAATCTTTGAAATACCAGATAAAGAATCCAAAAGGTTTACTGTTAAGCTACTCAAGGAAATGCAAGAGAAAGGTGAAAACCAACACAGTGAAGCTAAAAAAAATTCAGGATATGAGTGAAAAATTTTCTAGAGATAGATATTTTGAAGAAAAACCAGGGCCGGGTGTGATAGCTCACACCTGTAATCCCAGCACTTTGGGAGGCTGAGGTGGGCAGATCACAATGTCAGGAATTCGAGACAAGCCTGACCAACATGGTGAAACCCCATCTCCACTAAAAATACAAAAATTAGCCAGTTGTGGTGGTGTGCACCTGTAATCCCAGCTACTTGGGAGGCTGAGGCAGGAGAATTGCTGGAACCCAGGAGGTGGAGGTTGCAGTGAGCCAAGATCGCGCCACTGCACTCCAGCCTGGGTGATAAAGTGAGATTCCATCTCAAAAAAAAAAAAAAAAAAAAAAAGGAAAACCAATTAGAACTTCCAAAAATGAAACATTTGGAGAAATCTAAAAATGCAGTGGAAAGTTTTAACAACAGACTAGACCAAGTAGAAGAAAAAATTTCAGAGTTTGGAGACAAAGCTTTTGAATTAATCCAATCAGACAAGAATAAAGAAAATAAAATTAAAAGAAATGAACAAAGTCTCCAAGAAATTTGGGATTATGTAAAATGGCCAAACCTAAGAATCACTAGTGTTCCTAAGGGAGAACAGAAACAAAAAATTTGGAAAACTTATCTGAGGAAATAATTGACGAAAACTTCCCTGGCCTTGCTAGAGACTTAGATAACCAAACATGAGAAACTGAAAGAACTCCCAGGAGATTCATTACAAAAAGGATATTACCAGCTGGACACAGTAGCTCATGCCTGTAATACCACTTTGGGAGGCTGAGGTTGGAGGACTTGAGACTAGGAGTTTGAGAGAAGCCTGGGCAACATACGGAGTGCCTATATCTACAAAAAATTAAAAAATTAGCCTGATGTGGTGGCATATGCTTGTAGTCCCAGCTACTTAGGAAGCTAAGGTGGGAGAATTGCTTGAGCCCAAGAGGTCAAGCCTGCAGTAAACCATAATAATGCCACTGCATTCTAGCCTGGGTGACAGAGTGAGACCCTGTCTCAAAAGAAAAAAAAAAAAAAGAAAAGAAAACAAAAAGAATATCACCAAGGTTATAGTTATCAGGCTATCTAAAGTCAACATGAAGGAAAAAATTCTAAGAGCAGTAAGACAAAAGCATCAGGTAACCTATAAAGGGAAACTTACTACATTAACAATAGCCTTCTCAGCAGAAACCTTACAAGCAAGAAAGGATTAGGGTCCTATTTTTAGTCTCCTTCAACAGAATAATCGTCAGCCAAGAATTTTGTATCCAGCAAAACTGAGTTTCATAAATGAAGTAGAAAATGTCTTTTTCAGATGAGCAAATGCTGAGAGAATTTGTCACTATGAGACCAGCCCTAAAAGAAATGCTAAATGGAGTTCTAAATCTTGAAACAAAAGGTTGATATGCACCAGAAGAGAACATCTTGAAGGCATAAAACTCACAGAGCCTATAAAACAATAACACATGAAGAAACAATGTAGGTAACAGTCACCAATGATAACTGAAATAGTACTTCACATCTTAATGTTAAATGTAAACAGTCTATATCCTCCACTGACAAAATGGATGAAAAATTACAAACCAAATATCTGCTGTATTCAAGAGACTCACTTAACATGTAAAGATTCTTACAGACTCAAGATAAAGGGTGGAAAAAGATATTCCAACCAAATGGAAACCAAAAACAGGCAAGAGTAGCTATTCTGATGTTAACAAAACAGACTTTAACGCAACAATGGTTAAAAAAAACAAACAAAAAAAACCAAAGAAGGTCATTATACAATGATAAAAGGATCAATCCAACAAGAAGATATTACAATTCTAAATATATATGCACCTAACTCTGGAGCTCCCAGGGTTGGACAGAAACACAATAATATTGGGGGACTTCAACACTCCACTGACAGCACTAGGCAGATCATCAAGGCAGAAAGTCAAAGAAACAGTGGACTTAAACTGCACTCTACAACAAATCGACCTAATTGATACAGAAAATTCTATCCCAAAACTATAGAATATACATACTTTGCTGGGCACGGTAGCTCACACCTCTAATCCTGGCACTTTGAGAGGCTGAGGTAGGCAGTCTGTTTGAGACCAGGAGTTTAAGACCAACCTGGCTGACATGGCAAGACCCTGTCTATTAAAAAAATAATAATAAAATAAAAATAAATAAATAAATAAAAGAACAAAGAATATACATAGTTCTTATCAGCAAATGGAAAATTCTTGAAGATAGAATATGACAGGCAACAAAATAAGTCTCAATAAATTTTTAAAAGTGAAAATCATATCAAAGGTAATCAAGTATCAATAAGGTAAACAAGTATCTTTTCAGACCATAGTGGAGAAAAACTAGAAATCAACTCCAAAAGGACCTCTCGGAATTATATAAGTAATGGAAATTAAACAATCTTTTTCTGAATGATTTTTGAATTAACAATGAAATCAATATGGAAATCAAAAAATTCTTTGAAATGAATAATAGCGACACAAGTTATTAAAACCTCTGAGATACAGCAAAAGCAATAGTAAAAGGAAAGTTTATAGTGCTAAATACCTACATCAAAAAGTCTGAAAGATCACAAATTGACAACCTATTGTCACACTTCAAGTAGAGTAACGAGAACAAACAAAACCCCAAACTAGCAAAAGAAAAGAAACAACAAAGATCAGAGCAGAATCAAATGAAATTGAAACAAATATAAACCATATACATTTCACTAAATATATTAAACACAGATTGAGGCCAAATTGCATGAAGTCTAAGATGCCAAATACTTGTATAGAAACAATTCATATTGAGAATAAAAATTATGCTAAGAAAGAGTTGTTAAAACAATGAAGAGTAATTGTATAAATTTTTACCTTAAAATACAGAAAAAAAATGTGTGCCAAGAAATTTTGTAACCATATTTTTCAATTATAAAACCAACATAAACAAAAATACTTGTCTGAATAGTATTGTGGCTCTTTATTCTTATGAAAGTGTTTAAACAATCAAGTGATAGAATTTAGGGGAAAAGACATAAGTTGAAAGTCTCTATAAATTAAGAAAAGCATTACTAGTAAATTTTAATATTGTACATATTTTTTGGAAGTGATTTATAAAGTTAATTACATACTCCAATTATTTTGCTTTTTGGAAATATATCCAGTATGTTTTTTGAAGAAATACATTTTTATTATTATGTCAAATGTAAACAGCCTATAATATTTAAATTTTCCTCTTATCATTATTGTACATATATGTTGGAATCTACTGCAATTGTATGCAAGCCTAATTTTAGGCATAGAAAATAAAGACAAGTTAAAAAAAAAAAAAAAAAAAAAAAAAGACCAATGAAACAAAAAGCTGAGTTTTTGACAAGGTAAACAAGATTGACACATCATTTGCTAGATTAACCAAGAAAAAAACAGAGAAGGTTCAAATAAGCTCAACAGAAATGAAAATGGAGATATTACAGCAACATCTGTAACATAGAAATACAAAAAGACATCACAGAAATACAAAAGATCATTTGAGACTACTGTGATCACCTCTATGCACACAAAGTAGAAAATCTAGAGGAAATGGATAAATTCTTGGAAATATAAAACCCCCCATCTTCAATTAGGAAGAAACAGAAATCCTGAACAGACCAATAACAAGCAGTGAGATTGAGTCAGTAATTTAAAAAATTGCCAACAACAACAAGAAAAGCCCAGGTCCAGATGGATTCACAGCCAAATTCTACCAGATATTCAAAGAAGAATTGGTATCAATATTATTGAAACTATTCCAAAAGACTGAGAAAGAGGCAATCCTCCCTAACTCATTCAACAAAGCCAGTATCACCCTGATACCAAGACCAGAAAATTATCTAACAGAAAAAAAAAAAAAAGGAAAAAGAAAAGAAACTTTCAGACCAATAGCCCTGATGAATATGGATGCAAAAATCCTCAACAAAATACTAGCAAATTGAATCCAATATAATTCACCCTGAGTTTCATCCCAGGGATGCAGGGATGGTTTAACATATGCAAATCAATAATTACAATTCATCACATAAATAGAATTAAAATTAAAAACTATATGGTCATCTCAATAGGCACAGAAAAAGCATTCAATCAAATCCAGCATTCCTTTATAATAAAAACCCTCAACACATTATTATTTTGAGGTCTGTTCCATCTCAGGTATAAAAGGAAGGCACACATGACAAACCTACAGCCAATATCATACTGAATGTGGAAAAGCAGGAAGCATTCCCTGCAAGGACTGGAACAAGATAAGGATGTTTCACCATTTCTATTCAGTTTAGTACTGGAAGTCCTAACCAGAGCAATCAGCAAAAGAAAGAAATAAAGGACATACAAATTGAAAATGAGAAGGTCAAACTATCTTTCTTTGCCAATGATATGATTGTACACCTAGAAAACCGTAAAGACTTCTCCAAAAGAATCCAAGATTTGGTAAGTGAATTCAATAAAGTCTCAGGTTACAAAATCAAAGTACACAAATTAGTAACACTGCTATACACCAACAGTGAACATGCAAAGAATCAAATCAAGAGCTCAATCCCTTTTAAAATAGCTGCAAAACAACAACACAACAAAACAAAAACCTAGGCATATACTTAACCAGAAAGATGAAAGATCTCTACAAGAAGAACTATAAAACACTGCTGAAAGAAATCATAGATGATACAAACAAATGGAAACACATCCCATGCTCATTAACTAGAAGAATCAGTATTGTAAGAATGACCATACTGCCCAAAGCAATCTACAGATTGAATGTAATTCCTATAAAAATACCAACATGGTTTTTCACAGAATAAGAAACAATTCTAAAATTCAGGTGGAACCAAAAAAGAGCCAGACAGCCAAAGCGATTCTCAGCAAAAAGAACAAATCTGGAGGCATCACAATTACCTGACCTAAAATTATACGACAAGACTACAATAATTAAAACAACATGGTATTGGTGTAAAAATAGATATCAGACCAATAGAACAGAATAGAGAACCCAGAAATAAAGTCAAATACTTACAAGTGATCTTTGACAAAGCATACAAAAACATAAACTGGGGGAAAAAAACACGCTATTCAATAAAAGATGCTGGGAAAACTGGACATGCACATGCAGAAAAAAGAAACTGGATCCCTATCTCTCACCACATACAAAAATCAACTTAAGATGGATGAATGACTGAAATCTAAGACCTGAAACCATAAAAATTCTAGAAGAAAACCTAGGAAAAACTCTTCTGGACATTAGTCTAGGCAAAAAATTATGACTAAGACCCCAAAGCAAATGAAACAAAAACAAAGATAAATAAGACCCAATAAAACTAAAAAGCTGGCCAGGCGTGGTGGCTCACGCCTGTAATCCTAGCACTTTGAGAGGCCGACATGGGCTTATTGCCTGAGCTCAGGGTTTCCAGACCAGGCTGGACAACATGGTGAAACCCCATCTTTACTAAAATACAAAAACAATTACCCAGGTGTGGCAGTGTGCACCTGTAGTCCCAGCTACTCAGGAGGCTGAGGCAAGAGAACTGTTTGAACCCAGGAGGCGGAGGTTGCAGTGAGCCAAGATCACACCACTGCACTCCAGCCTGGGTGTCAGAGTGAGACTCCATCTCTTAAAAAAAAAAAAAAAAAAACTAAAAAGTTTCTGCATAGTGGAAGAATTATCAAAGTAAACAGGTAACCCACAGAATGGAAGAATATACTTCCAAATTATACATCTGAAAAGGACAAGTAAGCAGAATCTACAAGAAACTCAAATCAGCAAGAATAAAACCCAAATAATCCCATTAAAAAGTAGGCAAATAACATGAATAGACATTTCTCAACAAAGATATACAAATGGCCAACAAACATCTGAAAAAAATGCTCAATATCACTAATCATTAGGAAATGCAAATTAAAACCACAATGATATAATATCACCATAGCCCAGCCAAAATAGCTATTGTTAAACAGTCAAAAAAAACAATAGATGTTGGCATGAATGGAGTGAAAGGGGAACACTTTTATACACTGCTAGTGGGAATGTATGGAAAACAATATGAGGATTTCTCAAGGAATTAGAAGTAGATCTACCATTTGATCCAGCAATTCCACTACTGGGCATCTACCCAAAGGAAAGTCATTATATTAAAAAGACATTTATGTGTATATGTATATTGCAGCAAAATTCATAATTGCAAAGATATGGAATCAACCTAAGTACCCATCAACTGAGGAGTGGATAAAGAAAATGTGGTATATATACACAATGGAATACTACTCAGCCATAAAAATGAAGAAATAATGTCCTTGTGGCAACTTAGATGGAGCTGGAGGCCATTATTCTAAGTGAAGCAACTCAAGAATGGAACATCAAATACTGTATCTTCTCACTTATAAGTGGAAGCTAAGCTATGGTTATGCAAAGGCATACAGGGCGGTATAATGTACTTTGGAGACTCAGAAAGGGGAAGGGTGAGAGTGGGCAGAGAAATACAAAGCTACATATTGGGTAAAACATAGACTATTCAGGTGATGGGTGCACTGATCGTAGCCTTCACTACTATATAATTCATCCGTGTAACCAAAAACCACTGGCACTATAAAAACCACTAAACTGAAAAAAAAATACATGTATATTTTTATTTATATATAAATATATATATTATTTATATATAAATATATATATTTTATTTACATATATATATATATTTCTGTGCACATACAAAATAAAGTGTGTCTCTTGTAGATAGCAAAAATTTTTCTATTTATAAAAAGTTCAAGAACAGGCAAAACTAACCTTTTGTATTAAAAGTCATAATGGTAGTTAGCCATGGAGGTGGGGACTGGTTGAAAGCTCACAAAAAAGGAACTTTTTGGTGTTGCCAAAATGTTTTATGTCCTGATTGTGGTGACATGAATGGGTACATTTATTAATACCTATCTAATTGTATATTTTTCTGTATATCCTTGTACACACATTTTAACTCAATAATCATTAAAAACAAATATTAGAGACAAATATAAAGATGACAGCATAAACTGTATGTTTTTGCAATGTAAGTTCATTTTAAAAAGTAAATCTATTATCAACATAATTTCATAAAAAAGTGTAAGCCCACAAAAAAGGAATAAAGGACTGTCCTTTGTGAAAGGAAAGCTGGTGGCTTTTCAACAACATCTATTTAAATCTTTTGTGCCTGAGGAAAAACATTAATGATTGACAATCAACAAATCTATGGAATGCATTACACAGGGTTACCCAGGTAAGAAGCAGCTTTATAGCAAATGACCACAAATTACTTGTAAGTTGAGTATCTACTGCTACCATTTTCCATTTGTGGCAAATATTTAAAATCACTGTTTTTTTCTGCATGCAACGTCTTTAAAAATTATGGCGTCTTCCTTCCAATGACCTCTTAAATAGGCCTCTTACTGAATCTCCGTTGGAGATGTTTCAGAAGATCTCTTTGAGTGCTCTCCTTACTTTCCCCCACATGCATTTTTTGTATAACATATAGCCTCTATATAAAGTCATATTATTCTAAATATGCCTTTCAAATGTAGCAAAAGGCCACCCAGCTATTTTCAAGAGATGTAGTAACAGGAATACAGACTTACTGCATAAGGACATACACAAACCTATATATGTTAAATACCACAATGATTCATTAAGGATCTAGAACCAGAAATACCATTTGACCCAGCAATCCCATTACTGGGTTTGGTTTTCTGTTCTTGTGTCAGTTTGCTGAGAATGATGGTTTCCAGGTTCATCAGTGTCCCTACAAAGGACATGAACTTATCCATTTTTATGGCTGCATAGTATTCCATGGTGTATGCAGGCCACATTTTCTTTATCCAGTCTATCATTGATGGGCATTTGGGTTGGTTCCAAGTCTTTTCTATTGTAAACAGTGCTGCAATGAACATATCTGTGCATGTGCCTTTATAACAGAATGATTTATAATCCTTTGGGTATATACCCAGTAATGGGATTGCTGGGTCAAATGGTATTTCTGGTTCTAGATCCTTAATGAATCACTACACTATCTTTCACAATGGTTGAACTCATTTACACTCCCACCAGCAGTGTGAAAGCATTCCTATTTCTCCACATTCTCTACAGCACCTGTTGTTTCCTGACTTTTTAATGATTGCTATTCTAAGTGGCATGAAATGGTATCTTATTGTGATTTTGAATTGTATTTCTCTAATGACCAGTGACAATGAGCATTTTTTCATGTTTGCTGGCTGCATAAATGTCCTCTTTTTTATTGCATTTTAGGTTTTGGGGTACATGTGAACAACATGCAAGATTGTTGCATGGGTACACATATAGCAGTGTGATTTGCTGCCTTCCTCCCATCACCTATATATGGCATTTCTCCCCATGCTATCTCTCCCCAACTCCCCAACCCCTGCAGTCCCTGCCCTCTTTCCCCTGACAGACCCCAGTGTGTGATGCTCCCCTAACTGTGTCCATGTGTTCGCATTGTTCAACACCCACTTATGAGTGAGACTATGCGGTGTTTAATTTTCTGTTCTTGTGTCAGTTTGCTGAGAATGACGGTTTCCAGGTTCATCCATGCCCCTACAAAGGACACGAACTTATCGTTTTTGATGGCTGCATAATATTCCATGGTGTATATGTGTCACATTTTCCCTGTCCAGTCTATCATTGAAGGGCATTTGGGTTGGTTCCAGGTCTTTGCTATTGTAAACAGTGCTGCAATGAACATTTGTGTGCATGTGACCTTATAGTAGAATGATTTACAATCCTTTGGATATATATCTAGTAATGGGATTGCTGGGTCAAATGGAATTTCTATTTCCAGGTCCTTGAGGAATCGCCACACTGTCTTCTACAATGGTTGTACTAATTTACACTCCCACCAACAGTGTAAAAGTGTTCCTATTTCTCCACATCCTCTCCAGCATCTGTTGTCTCCATATATTTTAATGATCATCATTATAACTGGCGTGAGATGGTATCTCAATGTAGTTTTGATTTGCATTTCTCTGATGACCAGTGACAATGAGCATTTTTTCATGTTTGTTGGCCTCATGTATGTCGTCTTTTGTAAAGTGTCTGTTCATATCCTTTGCCCACTTTTGAATGAGCTTGTTTTTTTTCTTGTAAATCTTGTTTTAGTTCTTTGTAGATTCTGGATATCAGCCCTTTGTCAGATGGGTAGACAGCAAAATTTTTTTCCCATTCTGTTGGTTGCCGATTCACTCTAATGATTGCTTGTTTTGCTGTGCAGAAGCTGTGGAATCTGATTAGGTCCGATTTGTCTATTTTGGCTTTTGTTGCCAATGCTTTTGGTGTTTTGATCGTGAAGTCCTTGCCTATGCCTATGTCCTGAATGGTTTTGCCTAGATTTTTCTTCTAGGGTTCTTATGGTGTTAGGTCGTATGTTTAAGTCTTTAATCCATCTGGAGTTAATTTTAGTGTAAGGTGTCAGGAAAGGGTCCAGTTTCTGCTTTCTGCACATGGCTAGCCAGTTTTCCCAACACCATTTATTAAACAGGGAATCCTTTCCCCATTGCTTGTTTTTGTCAGATTTGTCAAAGATCGGATGGTTGTAGATGTGTTATGTTGCCTCCGAGGCCTCTGTTCTGTTCCATTGGTCTATATCTCTGTTTTGGTACCAGTACCATGATGTTTTGATTACTGTAGCCTTGTAGTATAGTTTGAAGTCTGGTAGTGTGATGCCTCCCGCTTTGTTCTTTTTGCTTAGAATTGACTTGACTATGCAGGCTCTGTTTTGGTTCCATATGAAGTTTAAGGTGGATTTTTCCAGTTCTGTGAAGAAGGTCATTGGTAGCTTGATGGGGATAGCGTTGAATCTGTAAATTACTTTGGGCAGTATGGCCATTTTCACAATATTGATTCTTCCTAACCATGAACATGGAATGTTTCTCCATCTGTTTGTGTCCTCTCTTATTTTGTTGAGCAGTGATTTGTAGTTCTGCTTGAAGAGGTCCTTTACATTCCTTGTTAGTTGTATTCCTGGTATTTTATTCTCTTGGTAGCAATTGTGAATGGCAGTTCGTTCTTGGTTCGGCTCTAAGTCTGTTCTTGGTGTATAGGAATGCTTGTGATTTTTGCACACTGATTTTGTATCCTGAGACTTTGCTGAAGTTGCTTATGAGTTTCAGGAGATTTTGGGCTGAAACGATGGGGTCTTCTAAATATACAATCATGTCGTCTGCAAATAGAGACTATTTGACTTCCTCCTTTCCTATTTGAATACCCTTTATTTCTTTTTCTTGCCTGATTGCTCTGGCTAGAACTTCCAATACTATATTGAATAGGAGCGGTGAGAGGGGGCATCCTTGTCTAGCGCCAGATTTCAAAGAGAATGTTTCCAGTTTTTGCCCATTCAGTATGATATTGGCTGTTGGTTCGTCGTAAATAGCTTTTATTATTTTGAGATATGTTCCATCAATACCTAGTTTATTGACGGTTTTTAGGATAAAGCGCTGTTGAATTTTGTCAAAGGCCTTCTCTGCATCAATTGAGATAATCATGTGGTTTTTGTCTTTAGTTCTGTTTATATGGTGAATTATGTTTACAGACTTGTGTATGTTGAAGCCTTGCATCACCGGGATGAATCCTACTTGATCATGGTGGATAAGCTTTTTGATGTGCTGTTGCAATCAGTTTGCCAGTATTTTATTGAAGATTTTTGCATCTATGTTCATCATGGATATTGGCCTAAAGTTTTCTTTTCTTGCTGAGTCTCTGCCAGGTTTTGTTATCAGGATGATGTTGGTCTCGTAAAATGATTTGGGAAGGATTCCCTCTTTTTGGGTTGTCTGAAATAGTTTCAGAAGGAATGGTACCAGCTCCTCTTTGTATGTCTGGTAGAGTTCAGTTGTGAATCCATCTGGACCTGGGCCTTTTTTGGGTGGTAGGCTCTTAATTGTTGCCACAACTTCAGATCTTGTTATTGGTCTATTCAGGGTTTTTACTTCTTCCTGGTTTCGGCTTGGGAGGATGCAAGTGTCCAGGAATTTAGCCATTTCTTCCAGGTTTACTAGTTTATGTGCATAGAGCTGTTTGTAATAATCTCTGATGATGGTTTGTATTTCTGTGGAATCTGTGGTAATATCCCCTTTATCATTTTTAATTGCATCTATTTGATTATTCTCTCTTTTCCTTTTTTATTAATCTGGCTAGTGGTCTATTTTGTTAATCTTTTTGAAAAATCAGCTCCTGGGTTTATTGATTTTTTGAAGGGTTTTTTGTGTCTCTGTCTCCTTCACTTATACTCTGATCGTAGTTATTTCTTGTCTTCTGCTAGGTTTTGAGTTTTTTTAATCTTGCTCCTCTAGCTCTTTCAATTTTGACGATAGGGCGTCGATTTTAGATGTCTCCTTGCTTCTCGTGTGGGCATTTATTGCTATATATTTTCCTCTAGAGACTGCTTTAAATGTGTCCCAGAGATTCTGGTATGTTGTGTCTTCATTCTCGTTGGTTTCGAAGAACATCTGTATTTCTGCCTTCATTTCATTGTTTATCCAGTCAACATTCAAGAGCAAGTTGTTCAGTTTCCATGAAG
>NW_022436986.1:6538348-6543891 GCF_009761245.1 Sapajus apella | reverse complement strand
TATGTATCTGGGTGCTCCTGTATTGGGTGCGTATATATTTAGGATCGTTAGCTCTTCTTGTTGCATTGATCCTTTTACCAATATGTAATGTCCTTCTTTGTCTCTTTTGGTCTTTGTTGGTTTAAAGTCTATTTTATCAGAGATGAGAATTGCAACTCCTGCTTTTTTTTTTGCTCTCCATTTGCTTGGTAAATCTTCCTCCATCCCTTTAGTTTGAGCCTTTGTGTAACCTTGCATGTGAGATGGCTTTCCTGGGTACAGCACACTGATGGATTTTGGCTTTTTATCCAATTTGCCAGTCTGTGTCTTTTGATTGGGGCATTTAGCCCATTTACATTTAGGGTTAATACTGTTATGTGCGAATTTGATTCTGCCATTTGGATGCTAGCTGGCTGTTTTGCCCGTTAGTTGATGCAGTTTCTTCACTGTGTTGATGTTCTTTACCATTTGGTATGTTTTTGGAGTGGCTGGTACTGGTTGTTCCTTTCTATGTTTAGTGCCTCTTTCAGACGCTCTTGTAAAGCAGGCCTGGTGGTGATGAAATCTCTGAGCGATTGCTTGTTCACAAAGGATTTTATTTTTCCTTCACTTACGAAGCTTAGTGTGGCTGGATATGAAATTCTGGGTTGAAAGTTCTTTTCTTCAAGGATGTTGAATATTGGCTCCCACTCTCTTCTGGCTTGTAGGGTTTCTGTTGAGAGATCTGCTGTGAGTCTGATGGGCTTCCCCTTGTGGGTAACCTGACCTTTCTCTCTGGCTGCCCTTAGTATTTTCTCCTTCATTTCAACCCTGATGAATCTGATGATTATGTGCCTTGGGATTGCTCTTCTTCAGCAATATCTCTTTGGTGTTCTCTGTATTTTCTGGACTTGAATATTGGCCTGCCTTGCTAGGTTGAGGAAGTTTTCCTGGATAATATCCTGAAGAGTATTTTCCAGCTTGGATTCATTCTCTCCGTCACATTCAGGTACACATATCAAACATAGAGTGCAATGGCATGATTTTGGCTCCCTGCAACCTCTGCCTCCTGGGTTCAAGTGATTCTCCTGTCTCAGCCTCCTGAGTAGCTGGCATTACAGGTGTGTACCACAAACCTGGCTAATTTTTTTGTATTTTAAGTAGAGACCGGGTTTCACCATGTTGGCCAGGCTAGTCTCGAACTCCTGACCTCAAGTGATCCACTCACCTCAGCTTCCCAAAGTGCTGGGATTACAGGTGTGAGCCACTGCACCTGGCCTGAAACATCTCTTCTGACTTATAGCCATTGCCCCAAATGCTATCCTTTGATTCTCCAAAAAGTAAGAATGCAGATTTCTATTCTGTTTTCATCCTCTTTGAAGAATGAGTAGATCCTGCTATAAAAATGGAAACTCACCCAGTGCTATTCTCTATTTACGGTCTTCCAGGTGCTAATTACACTAAAATTTCTGCTTCCTTGGTCACTCTTCAATTCTTCCAGATAATTGTTTTTATATTTTGTTCAGAATTTATAAATGGTACCTGCTGGAGGGCTGATCCAATAGGAACTACTACATCAGTTTCAAAAGTCATTGCTACTTTAAAAGGCTTTCCAGATGGTTGGAACCACTGTATTAATCTTGATGATGTGAGAAGCACTTAGGCCATCTCAATCCTCCTCATTCTTCTAAGTTAATCTAAGACAATGGTAGCCCTGGACTGAACACTAAGAAAGCATATATCTTGAACTATCCATTCAACTATTATAACCTGGGACTTGGTATCCTAGTGATTATCACTGGGCTTTCATATTTTCCCCAAGCAGTCAATTCACTGTATTGAACAAATGATTTGACTCACTGGGTGGAATAGTCACTCAATCTTAAGCTCTATTCTGGCTGGTGATTGGAACCTTCCTATTCTTAGATAGAATTTCAAGTTGCCCACTGCCTACCTGCAGTGGACTCACAAGTATCATCTGACTCTCTATTTACTTGTTTTTAAATCTGGTGCTAACAATAGCAGCTCAATGTCACCTCCTGCTGAACCTCTGTAACCAGCTTCTCTTAGAGCTTTCCTCGTCCCAGCAGATGAGACCAGTACCAACCTTCTGTCCTTTCTCACTGAGTCAAATGCTATATCTTATCAATAGATTCCAAAGCTGGAACAATAAAAAATTTTAGAGAATTAGTGGTATTTTTAAACATCTCTACAAAACTGAAAAATAGAAAACAAAATGAATCAAGGATGTTGGATATTAAACTGTATCCTGAAAGAATTCTGACACTACAATAATTCATTGTTTCATTACCTGAAGATATTTATTTAGCATCTATTTTGTGCAAGGCATTGTAGAAAGATACAAAGATAAATTTGATAGGATTCTGTATTCTAGAAGCTCACAGAACTACAGGGGTAAATCTGTTCATGAATAATTATGGGATAAAAAGGGCTAAGATTCATAAGTAAAGGTCCAGTGTTATTCTTAGAACTGTTACCTAAGGGTTTTGGTTGACATTTCTTAATTTTAATTTCAATCTGCTTGAATACATTTTTTTTTATGTGACTTACCGTTTTGTGATTTAAGTCAGTGCTCTTTAGACTATGTGTTCCTTAATATAATCAAAGGTTTTATGAGTCCTTTCAAATTTATTAATTTATTTAATCCTTGTAAGAACCTAAGTACTGCCACAAATTTAAAAAATAGGAAACAGAAGCCTGAAGTGTTTAAACTTAAAACTTGCCTAAAATCACTCTGTTAGGAAGAAGCAGAGCCTAAGTCATGAATCTAGGTCTTCTGATTTGTATCAGTCCAATGCTTTTGTCACTATTATACCTGATATACATCAGAGAAAAGAAAAAGACATATACAGAAAGTTATAAAGAAGGTAAAACGTACCAATTTTGTCAAGGGATATGAGGAAGTAGGAAAGGTATATGAATTTGATGATCAGAAGGGCAGTGGTGAGTTAGTTATCAATTCCTTTCATTTTGTCCAATTTAATCAATATTCAAGTTTTACATCTAACTCTTCAGTAAATATTCAAATGTATTTATTGTCCTCCATGTAGGACAGGCACTTCATGGTCTGATCCTACTTTACTTGTCCAATATCATCTCTCTATATTTTCCAGCTCATAGTCAATGATCCATACACATTGAAGTATAGTCATATGTTGCTGAACAATGGGAATGTGGTTCTGCAAAATGTGTCATTAGGTGATTTTGTCATTGTGTGAACATCATATTACACACAAACCTAGATGTTATAGCTTATTACATACCTAGGCTATATGGTATAGCCTGTTGCTCCTAGACTACAAATCTGTACAGTATATTACTGTACTGAATACTCTAAGTAAAAATAACACAATGGTAAGTATGCATGTATCTAAACATATAAAAAGCACAGTAAAAATATGCTATAAAAGATAAAAAATGGGCTGGGTGTGGTGGCTCATGGGACCAGCATCATATATGTGGTCTGAAGTTAAACAAAATGTCATTATGTGGCACGTGACTATACACATTCTCTCTCTCCTTGAGAATACTACAAGGGAATGGAGGGAATAGTCCTTGGGAATGGGCTTCCCGTCTCTTCTCCTCTCCACTTAGCATAGTTGCTATCTATTGAAGGAAGTCATTCTTGACCACAACACCCCAGGATGGCTTAGATGCCCCTCTTACATTTTCCCATGATCTACCTAGGCTTACTCCTTTTCTAGCATTGAACACAGGAATACTATATTTTAATTATCCATTTGGCTTGTCTGTTGTCCCCATTAAACTATGAACTTCTTTGAGGGCAGGACAGTCCCTGTCACGGTTGTATTTCCATAACTTAGCATAGTGGCTTTTGCAAAAATATTTGCTGAGTGAATAATAAGGATTATAAGGAGTTACAAAGCAGCAAAATATTCTAATCTAACCTCAAGAGCAATAATTTTGTTTATAGGTCATAGAAAGTATGTTCTGATCAGAACTCCAAACGCACACCCATTTAAACTTTGAACTTCTTTTGCAAGGATATCAAATCTGATCTTACCATTTCCTTTTTTATTTTATTTTTTTGAGACAGGATCTTGCTCTTTCACCCAAGCTGGCGCACAGTGGTGTGATTACAGCTCACTGCAGCCTTATCCTCTTAGGTTCAAGCAATCCTTCCTCTCAGCCTCCCAAATAGCTAGGACCACAGCTGTGAGCCACCATGACTGA
Source organism: Sapajus apella (assembly GCF_009761245.1). Classification (NCBI taxonomy): domain Eukaryota; kingdom Metazoa; phylum Chordata; class Mammalia; order Primates; family Cebidae; genus Sapajus; species Sapajus apella. Next base: position 6,539,718 of record NW_022436986.1, on the reverse strand, counting down.
TAATTTGTTTTTTTTTTTTATAGACAGGGTCTCACTATGTTGCTCAGGCTAGTCTCAAACTCCTGGGCTCAAGTGATCTTCCTTTCTTGGTCTCCCAGTGTGGTGGGATTAGAGATGTGAGCCATTGTGCTTGGCTGACCTTAGCATTTCCTGTGAGTAATTATGTTTCAGTATAAATGTACTCATAATTATACTTACACAGATAGAGCTCTAGAAGAACTGCATGAAATCCGAGAGACTTCTGTAATCACGATAAACCTTTTGAAATTTTAAATATTTCTAGCTTAGATCAAGTAAAACAAGTATTTTAGATAACCATAATTCTAAATTATTAGTCAGCAGTATTGAGAATTTTGCTGATCTTCACTGTGGATTACACAAGTGAGTAAAATCATAGAATTTTCAAGCTAGCACTGATATAGGAAGAACTTAATGAAATATTTGTAATGGTAATAAATAGCATGAACCTCAGGGTTTGAAGGGCTCAGTGAGATAACTTGGTTCATCCATCTAGTGACTTTTGTATAGTTGTTTTAGAGTACTTTTTGAAGTCATTTCAAATTGGTTAGCTGAGCTTTGAATGACTATAGAAAAGGGACCACGGGGTTATAGAGATGGGCTGAATATATAATCCATAAGTTAGAAATGCCTATTCACATACTCTTGGTATTACTGTCAACTCACCTTTATTCAAGGCTTTCATAAAGATATACTGCACAGATGATGCTTACAAATGCTTAGTACCTACCACATTGTAAAAACATTTAAAAAAAATTATACATGCTTTTGGACAACAGCAATGTACTGAATTTTTACATAGAGAAAGCATTCATAAAGAAGTTTATAATTTTTGTTTATAAAATTGTGTTTAATATTTATCATTATTAAATTTGTTCAATTTCTATGAAATTTGGTGGAATTTAAAGTCATTTACTTGGCCTTGCAGAGACAATAATAAGAGGTATATAGAGAATAAGTTAACTCATTTTTCTCAAATACCTCCTCCATTCATACTCCAAATGATGGCATGATAACATAAATATAAAGGAGTACAGCATAAGTATGTAGGGGTATATAAAAAAAACATTTTGGGGGGCCGGGCGCGGTGGCTCACGCCTGTAATCCCAGCACTTTGGGAGGCCGAGGCGGGTGGATCACGAGGTCAAGAGATCGAGACCATCCTGGTCAACATGGTGAAACCCCGTCTCTACTAAAAATACAAAAAAATTAGCTGGGCATGGTGGCGCGTGCCTGTAATCCCAGCTACTCAGGAGGCTGAGGCAGGAGAATTGCCTGAACCCAGGAGGCGGAGGTTGCGGTAAGCCGAGATCGCGCCATGGCACTCCAGCCTGGGTAACAAGAGCGAAACT
>NW_022436986.1:6417292-6538248 GCF_009761245.1 Sapajus apella | reverse complement strand
AAAAAAAAACCCCCAAAAAAAAAAAAAAAAAAAAAAAAAAAAAAACATTTTGGGACTGAATTGGATATAATACCATTGATATCACTTAAATGCAATCCTGTCACTTGCTAAGGAAGAAAAAATTGGGCATTCCTTTAAGAAGCAATTTAGCCAATGCATAAATCTTCATTTTTTGGATTAGTTCAGGTTGGAATAAATAAAAGATTTTGTTTTATAAGAAATTACATTTCTAAATGAGCATGGGAGAAAAACAACTGTCAAATATCCATACTTTATTATTAACTCATTTATCCTTTTAATGTCTCACTTATTTTTTCTATTAATAGTATTAAAAATGCTTATCCCTTGTTAATTCTGACAATGAGATGACAACTTATGCAATTCTCTCATAAAGTTTCATTTTTCATCTCCATTCAAGTGGCTTATCTTCTGGCATCACTAAAGACAAAAGAACCAACCTGGATTTGTATAGCGTGTGTGTGAATGTGTGTGTGTATTATATATCCAACCTTAAAAATATCATTTAAAGTTCCGTAGATTTATTATCTAAAGGGATATTTAATTAAGTTTAAAAGGGAGCATATGTTAGCTGAATCAACTTCAGGATCTATTCCTTTGTATAAAGGGCTTTCACATGCCTTTCTCCTCAATTCTGAAAGCACAGGGTTCCTTATTCCCTTCACCATGAATAAGGCTGACATTTGACAGCTTCACAAGGCTGACAGGGTTACCCAACAGCCCACCCTCCCTATTCTCAATCCAATTAGACCTCTAATCCTCCAGATGAAAGGCCCAACTGCTCACGTTCCTCATGACAACGACAGCTATTGATTATTTGTCACTGCAGCTAACACCTTCCCTGTCGAGGCTGCTCTGACAGAAGCAAACCTACCAAATTAGACAGCACTTTATCTGCCCTGGAGGCCAAATGGCACAACAAGTAAAGGCTAATAAATGGTATAAAAATGAACAAATCATAACATTATGACAGGCTGATCGTTGCCAGCAGCCTCCCAGCTCAAGCTTGATGTTATGTTAGTTTGGCTCCTTCTCTTTCCCCTCTGCTCTAGCTCCAACTTTGACTGAATTAAAGGCCAGAACAATTAAGGCATTTGACCAGCAAAGATAAGCCAACTGAAGTATCACCAAGGGACAAAAATGTCAATAACTGACTGCCATTTGTCAATACAAACATTCTGGAGATGCAAATGCTCCAGCTTCTGCTCTCCACTAGGCTGCACTGACTCACTTTCCCGCGAGAGTCAGCTCAAATGGACAGTCTGTGGCTATTTAATCAGAAGAGGAAAAAAAAAAAAAAGAGAAAGAAACATCTAGTCCCAGGAGAGAAAGTATTCTATGAAGTACAAGCAGGAGTCGCTGGGGTGGGAAGGAAGGACTGTATGAGAAAAAGAAAGATAGCAAAACAGGACTATTCTTCCTTTAAAAAATATTCTAGTATTAGACAACTGGAATCTCATCATATTGTTTTTGTCTATAAGATATGCATAATGCAAGAAATCCTGGACCACCTGGGAGAATTAATAAAGCTATAACTTTAGAAGTATAGTCGTTTATTCAACAAATATTTTTTGAGCACTAACTACCTGTTCTAGGTAATGAGTATAAATTAGGAATACACAGACCAAAAATAAATCCCTGACTTCATGGAGTTTATATTCTAGTGGGGTAAAAGACAATAAGCAAGATAAATAAGAAAAATAGAAAGTATTTTAGATAGTGTTAAGTGCTAAGAAAAGACATAAAGCAGAGTAGGGAGAATACAATGTGTGAGGTGAGACAGGTATTAGACAGGATAGCCAGAAATGGGTTCACTGAGACAATGACTTTTGAGTAAGAAACTGATGAAAGTGAGGGAGTTCAACACAGAGATTCCTACTAGAACAGCACTCCTAGGATAGGGAAGAGCAAATGTAAAAACCTGTGATGAGAGCTTTACTCACTTATTAGAAGAACAGCACTGAGGTCAGAGTGGTTTATACAGAGGAAATAAGGGGAAGATTAGAAATAAGGTCATACAAACAACAGAATTCAGAACATGACATAAAAGGCTTGATAGGTCACAGGAAATACCTAGTCTTTTACTCTGAGATGGAAAATCTTTTTTTGTGTGTTTTTTGAGACAGAGTCTCCCTCTGCCACCCAGGCTGGAGTGCAGTGGTGCAATCTTGGCTCACTCTGACTCCCAGGTTCAAGTGATTCTCACACCTCAGCCTCCAGTGTAGCTGGGACTACAGACATGTACCACCATGTCTGGCCAATTTTTGTATTTTTAGTAAAGATGGGGTTGTGTCATGTTGGCTGGTCTGGTCTTGAACTCATAACCTTAGGTGATTTGCCTGCCTTGGTCTCCCAAAGTGCTGAGATTTCAAGTGTAAGTCACTGCGCTCAGCCAGAAAATCCTTTAAAGGGTCTGGAGCAGAAGAGTGACATGCTTTGACTTACATTTTAAAAGATCATTCTGGTTGACATGTTGGGCATAGACTGCAGCGGGTAAGAGAAGAAACCAGGAGACCAGTTAGGACACTATTATAATTATCCAGGCAAGGCTACTACAATAATCCAACCCAACGTGATGGTGGCTAGGACCAAAGTGGTGGTAAAGGGAATGTTAAGAAAGTGGTTGCATTCTGGATAAATCTAGATTTGTATATAAATCAACAAATCAAATTTGTTTATAGATACTAGTATCATACAGGTGAACAGGACTTTGTATAAAAAGATTAATAAGTGCTCAATACACATTAGTTGAATTGAATTATCTACCTGGCAGTTCTGTTAAAAATGCTACTCCTTGCAGCAAGGGATTTGTGGTTTCCTTTTTTTTCTTAGACAGGGTCTCAGTCTGTTGCCCAGGCTGGAGTACAGTGATACGACCATGGGTCACAGCAGCCCTGACATCCCAGGCTCAAGTGATCCTTCTGCCCCAGCTTCCTGAGTAGCTGGGACTACAGGCATGCACCACCATGCCTGGCTAGTTTTTGTTTTGTTTTGTTTTGTTTGTTGTTGCTTGTAGAGATGGGGTCTTGCTATGTTGCCAGGGCTGGTCTCAAACTCCTGGGCTCAACCCATCATCCTTCTTAGGCTTCCCAAAGGAGCTCTGGCTAAAACACAATTTTTCTAAAGATGACTTTACGCAGAAACTTTGGAGTCAAACATCTATTTTTGAACCCTGGCTCTGCCACTTAGTGACAAATTACTCAAGCTCTTAAGTCTCAGGTTTTTCATCTAGACAATGTGATATTCTATCATTCTTGACTGGCTGAGCAAAAGGAGTAGAGATGTAAAAAGAGGTTAAGTTTAAAACCTTTTAGCCCCAAATTAGAATAGGAGGTGATGAAATAATATGTCTATTGCTTAAAAATAAATCTCCAAGCTCTGTCCACTATAAAAGCCTAGAAACAATCACCAACCCAGTAGCAGTGAACTCCCTAGATCCCAGATTGTGTTCTCCAAATACTTTTTCCTACCAAAAGTAAAGCAAATGGAGAAATGGCTGATTCCAGGTCTGAAGCAAAAAATATAGAAATGAATCTGGAATATTTGGACATAGCAGATAGCAAGTAAGCTATCAAACACTAGGACCGTGTCAAATGGATCCAGAAGTCTACTTGAAGGGCCTCCCACAAGCGAAAAATAGAGTAATTTGAATATTAATTAAGGATAATAATTTCAATGGATTGATACAGCAAATATGTTAAAATGATACTAAAAAATTCTAGGCCTCGTTCTTAATGATACTAAAAATGAAAAAAATTGATTATACTAGGAGGATGCCAGGAAACCAACTCATTATTTTGAAAATTGGTAAATAATGTGAGAGAATCAAGCATTCTTCCTTCATTTCTTCCTTTCCTATATGAACTGGACCATAGATTGTGAGTAATCTAACAGTATACAAGGGGAAATTTCTCTTTAATGAATTATTCCAGCTAATAACTGTAGGATCGATGATAGAATGTCATCATTTTGCAACTCCTAATGAATAATGAGCTCTAGGTACTGAGCATCACTAATTGCTAATATCATAAAAATAGATACAACAAAACATTATGTCCCTCCTAAGAATGAATGTACCATAATAATAAAATAGTTTTGCCAAAAATTGAACTGTAATCCTAACAAAAAAGAAATGATAAATGCTTGAGATGATGAATACCCCATTTACCTTGTTAACATAATGACAGAGTGAGACTCCATCTCAAAAAATAAAAATAAAAATAATAAAGTCACTTGAATAATTCTCTCTGCAGTTCAACTACCAACTTAATACACAGGTGTCTTTGTTTTGTTTGGTTATCAATCTTTAAGGACTGCTCATTGTAGACACTTAATTTGTGTGTGTGTGTGTGTGTGCGTGTGTGTGTGTGTGTGTGTGTGTGTGTGTGTGTGAGAGAGAGAGAGAGAGATACAGTCTCACTCTGTTACCCAGGCTGGAGTGCAGTGGCATAATCTTAGCTCACTGCAACCTTCGCCTCCCAGGTTCAAGCGATTCTTGTGTCTCAGATACTCTTGAGTATCTAGGATTACAGGGGCATGCCACCACGCCTGGCTAATTTTTGTATTTTTAGTACAGGCTGAGTTTCACCAGGTTCATCAGGCTGGTCTCAAACTCCTGACCTCAGGTGATCTGCCTGTCTTAGCCTCCTAAAGTGCTGGGATTACAGGCATGAGCCGCTGTGCCCAGCCTGTACACACTTAAATTATTATCATTATGGAAATAACTTACAAAGTTCCAAAATCAAAACTATAGAACAAAATATACTCAGATAAGACTAGCTTCCATTCCTGTCCCCTCTACATCATCTCCTTTTGCCTTTATGTAAGAGACTTTATTCATTTTTCATGTACTTTTTCATCTTTTAAAAATATAAGAAAATGTTTTTCTCCTCTTTCCTGGAAAAAAGGTTACACATACTCGTTAGCACCTTACTTTTTTCTCTTAATAATAAACCTAGAGGCCACTTCATAGCTATATATAAAATAAAGAATATCATACACAATATTCTGCACTTGCTTTTTTCATTCCAGATCATTTTATAATGTTATATAAAAATATTTCTCATTACTCCCTACAGATGCATAGCATTCCGTTATGTGAATATACTCTTGTTTATTTAGCCAACAAGTACATTTGTAGGCAGGGCATGGTGGTCACACCTGTAATCCCAGCACTTTGGGAGGCTGAAGAGGGCAGATGGTTTGAGCCCAAGTTTGAGACTAGTTGGGGCAACCTGACGAAACCCCATCTCTACAAAAAAAAATTCAAAAATTAGCTGGTTGTGGCGGCACACACCTATAATCCCAGCTACTCAGAAGCCTGAGATAGGAGGATTCCCTAAGCCCTAAAAGGTTGCAGTTGAGCCATGATTGCGCCAGTGCACTCCAGTCTGGGTGGAGAGTGAGATCCTGTCTCAAAAAAACAAACAATAAGTACATTTGCTTCCAAGCTTTCTCTATTATACATAATTCTGCAATTAAATAACCTCATGTATACATTTCTTATTTTTTACCACATATTTATAGAATAGATTTCCAGAAGTGGCAATGTTAGATCAAAGGTAAATGCATATTCTGGTTAATTTTGATGGATATTGTTATGTTTCCCTCCATAAGAGTTGTACCAATGCTATAATTTGAATGTCCCTCCAGCATTCATGTTGAAATTTAATTGTCATTATGACAGTACTGAGGAGGGATCATTAACAGGTGATTAGGCTATGGGGGCTCTGCCCTTATGAATGGATTACTGCTGTTTTCATGAAAGTAGCTTCCTGATAAAAGTGATTTTGGTCCCCCTTTTCCTCACTTGTTCTTGCCCTCTTTTGCCCTTCCGCTTTCCACTGTGGAATGGCACAGCTTGAAGTCCCTCAGCAGATGCTGATACCTTGATATTGGACTTCCCAGTCTCCAGAATTGGGAGAAATAAATTTCCTTCCTTATAAGTTACCCTGTCTGTGGCATTCTGTTATAGCAACACAAAACAGACTAAGAAAACCATTCCTTCCGCAATGTGTGAATGTTCACTTCCCTACAGTTTTCCCATCAGAACATGTTGTCAAACTTTTGGAGTTTTGCCAGTCTGAGAGAGGAGGCATGTTATCTCTTTTTGATTTTAATTTGTATTTCTTTTATGATAATATTGAGCATATTTTCATATATTTAAGGGCCGTTTTCTTTTCTGTGAACTATCCAGATATACTCTTGCTCATTTTTATAGGGTCATTGGTCTTTTTCTTCTTCATCTTATATATGAGGAGTATTAAGCCTTTGATAATGACATAATTTGCAAATATTGCTTCCAATTTGTCTTTTTTTTTTTTTTTTTAGCATTGCTTACCATATTTTCTGGAAAGAAAAAGTATTTCTTACTACTACGTTGCCATATTTATTAATCTTTTTCCTATTGCTTCTATATTTTGACTCACAGATAGAAACTTTTCCTAACACCCAGATTATTCACTGCAAACCTTCTTGGTATCGTTAACATTTTATAATATGTATAAGCATTACCATTCAATTAAATAACAATTTAAAGCATGCACCTGTGTACACCTGTATATACACACACACACTCACACACACACAGTATTAGTTTGCAATCTCTACGACATTGAAATAACCGGTTACATACATGAAGTCTACAATTATTACTTCAAAGTACAGTCTAATATTTTAGCCCAAATTCCTTAAAAGAAAATGGCTTACAAAGATATAAATGACAAAGAGATAGGAAAGACTTGAATGAAAGTACCCAAACCATGTCTTCTGAACTCTATAATTGTTTAAGATAAACTAAGAGTACATGTCTAATAAATTGCCTGAAAATGAGTAGTTATATTGGTGAAATGCTAGTTTTATTATTATAAAATCTGAAAGACCACATATTTAGACATAGGTTAAATTTAAAGTACTTTGAGATATAGTATAATGCCTGATACATATTAAATACTAAAAATTTATCTGTTGAACAAATGAATAATATACCCATCAGAACTGGAATGGTAAACAAGTGGATTCTGATAGATTATATAAAATTTTTCAAGAGGCTGAGTTAATACTGATGACACAATTTAGACAAGTATAACAAAAGAATAAAACAACTTTTTAAATTAGTGAAGTTTGTTTTAGTACTAGTGTTTCAATGATTAAGCTTTTCTATAAGCAGGATCTGTTTTAATATCAAAGGTTAGGATGAGAATCCTGGTGACTCATAAGTGGGAAAGATGACAACTATACTGAATGGCAGACTCAAGAGTCAAGAGGACCTGGGTAGGTTACATGATGAACCCAATTCAAATCAGTAAGCACTGATTGAGTGTTGTTAAGTACTGCTAGACATTGGAAATAAAAAAAGATGACTAAGATACTCTTCCACATTAAGATGCTCATCATCTGTGGAGAAATAAAACATGTAAACAAATAAATGTATTTCAGAGTAATAGGTGGTATAATAGTGGTTGAGTACAAGGGACTGGAGGAACAAAGGATAGAAAGGTCAATTTAGCTAAGTATGTCCGGGAAAGTTCAAAAACCACAGCCATATTAATACAGGATGTAGTTAAAGCAGATTTAGAGCTTTTATTTGAAAAATCTTCAATATGAAACAACTGTATTTTGTTACCAAAATGTCAACAGTGATAGTCATGTAACACTCTAGACTCATCAGACTGGCACCGTATTCTGTTGGAGGCATCACATTTTGAAGAGAATTTAGACAAGTATGTGCATATCTGGTGAAAGTGATCAGGATGAGGGGGTTGAAAGCATATTATATGAGGAATGGGTGAAGGAATAGATAATACTAAAACTGGAGGAAAATTTCTTCACTTGGTCAGAATGATTCTTTTATTAACACATAAGTCAGACCATGTCACTCCTTTCTTCAAACCCTCCTCATCTTATTTGGAGTGAAAACACATTCTTGACAATGGCCTCTAAGACCCTACAGGATCAGGCCACCATTCCTTCTCTTTCCTCATCTCCTACAGCTCTCCTTTTGCTCATTCATTATAAGGTATATATATATATATATTATTTTTTTTTAGACAGGATCTTATTCTGTTATCTATCTAGAATACAGTGATGTGACCATGGCTTACTACAGCCTCAATCTTCTGGGCTCAAGTGATACTCCTATCTCAGCCTCTCTGAGTGGCCAGGACCACAAGCATGCATCACCATGCCTGGCTAATTTTTTAAAAATGTTTTTCCTATAGAGTTTGAGTCTCCCTATGTTGCCCAGGCTGGTCTCAAATTCCTGGGCTCACGTGATCCTCCTGCCTTGGTCTCCCAAAGTGCTGGGACTACAGGCATGAACACTTAACTTACACTAATTTTCTTGCTATTTTGCAAACATTCTAGGCTTACTCCCATCTGAAGGCCTTTGTTCTGACTGTTCCTTCTGCCTGGAATGAATGTTCTTCCCTTAGGTGTTTGCATAGCTAACTTTCTCACCTCCTTTAAGTCTTGCTTCAAGTGTCACCAGCTTAATGAATACTATTTTGATTGCTTCATTTAAAATTACAACCTTTCCTCCCTAGCCATCCCCTCCCTGGTTCTCTTTCTTAATCCCCCTTACTTTGGCATTTTAGTTATAATCTGTTGCCATATTTGTAAATGATCATTTGCACCTTGTAAAAGCTTAACAGCTAAAGAAGGTACAAAGAGACTCCCTTTGTTGGTCCTATGATTGGTCATAGTGAAAATGTCATGCCCAAGAGCTGACAGTATTCACGCCACAGGAATAATAATCATCCTGATTCCCTCTCATTCTTTTTTGAATCATAAAATATGAGTAGGAAAAAAACAAGAGGAGGAAATTATGTAAACAAATACTGCCCTATGACATAAGAAGGTAACTAGAAAATTAATGCTCAAATTTTCTTTAGAATTGATGTTATATACAAAATTAATTTTTAAAAGGTTAAATCAAAGTAAATGGATTGGAAGTTCCTTTTTACCAGCCATAAAAATATTCGCTGGCCCTGTGCCCAGAGTTTAAAAGAAACCAGCATGAGTCTAATGAAAAACAAGCTGTAGGTTTCATGGAAATTCAATATATACTCTTTCTTTTCCTTTTAGTTTTTGATTGGTTTCCATGGGAATCTAGGCTTGTGAGATCTCTGAATCTATTCGTGGAAAGCAGATGCTTGCATTTTCATGACTTTGTAAAAATGGGAGTCAGTGAAGAGATGAAGATGATTAGAAAATGAATATGACTGTGAGAAACGTAATATTTAAAACAAAAGTCCACAACCATGTAGATTTTACAATAAAATCTTCAAGGCTGCTCTACTGTGTTTGAGAGGTATAATAAAGAAAAAACACTGGATTTAAAGAAAGCAGCTTTGGGTTCAAATCCTGAATCTGACCTAATAGAAAGAAACCCTTCAGTACCTCTTTGGAGTTTCAACAGAAAAACTGGATCTGGGTATTACTCATGGCCAGAAGGACCAGAAGTCTGAGAAAGTAAGCTTTAGGAAAGTATGTGAATTTTCTCCCAGTACAGCATTATCAAGAGCACTAAGATGAGAACCGGAAAATCAGAACAATTCATCACTCTGCAAGTGACAAGGTGACCTGAAGAACTTTTTCAAACTATACCTCAGTTTATTTATATAGAAAACACATAATATACAACTATTCTAACTGCTATGAAGCTACTATGAAGCTAAATGAAGTTTTTTTTTTAATACTACAACCACGTTAGAAAAATTCAAAGTGGCCATTTCAATCAAGATGTGTTGACATGTTATTCCTGGTGATTATAAATTTTACCCATGTAAACAGAAGTAAATAAACTATAATCAAAATGTTAAAGGACAGACAGGCCTTTATTTCAACTCTGGTTCTGACTGGAACACTAATTTGAATGTAAGATCCTAAATATTTGAAAGCAGGAGAGAGGACCAAGATGGCTGAATCGGAACAGCTCTGGAGAGCAGTTCCAAGCAAGAGTGCAGAGGGTGAGTGATCACCACATTTCCAAATGAATTTTTACCGCCCAGAAACCAGGAAATTCTGAAGCAGAAAAGCGCCACAAGTCTCCACCATGGCTGTTTCAGCCAGCGCAGCAGGTCTCCGAAAAAAAACTCAAACAAATCTACATGCCCTTTCAACTGGCACCTGGAATGCCTGGGAGACAGAGTCGCCCATTCAACTGAAAGAAAAGGGCTAAAACAGGGAGCCAGGTGATCTCACTCGGCGGGTCCCACTCCCACAAAGACCAGAAATCTGAAACCTCTGGATTGAGAATTTCACAGCATGCACAATTGGACCAGGGACAGCATAGCTCTGTGAGGGGGAAGGGCATCCGACATTACTGAGGCAGTCCACCTTTACCAAGGCAGTCTGCCATTACAGAGACAGTCTGCTATTACTGAAGCAAAACACCATTACTAAGGCAGTTCTAACCATACCTGTATAAAAAAACTGCAAGGAAGTGCACACAGCAGCTGGGCAGAGCCCATGGCAGGTCAGCAATGCCTCTGCTGGCAGACCATGACTAGGCTACCTCCTTGCTGGGCAGGGCATCTCAGAAAAAAGGCAGCAGCACATCAGGAACTTACAAATAAAGCCCTACCTTCCCAGGACAGAGCACCTGGGAAAAAAAGGCAGTTATGAGTTCTGCTACAGCAGACTTAAATGTACCTGCCCAGCAGCTCTGAATGGAACAACGGAGCTCACAGCTCAGCACTTGAGCTCCTATAAGGGACAGATTGCCTCCTCAAGTAGCTACCTGACCCCGTATATCCAAAGAGACACCTCATAAAAGAGAGCTTAGGCTGACATCTGACAGGTATCCTTCTGGAACAAAGATAACAGAAGAAGAAACTAGCAGCAACCCTTACTGTTCTGCAGCTGCTGCAGGTGATGCCCAAGCAAGCAGGGTCTGGAGTGGACCTCCAGCAGTCCTACAGCAGAAGGGCCTGGCAGTAAGAAGGAAAACTAAAAAACAGAAAAAAATAACTTCATAATCAACAAAAAGGATGTCCACTCAGAGACCCCATCCAAAAATCACCGACTACAAAGATCACAGGTAGATAAATCCACAAAGATGGGAAAAAACTAACACAAAAAGGATGAAAACACCCAAAACCAGAATGCCTCTCTTCCTCCAAGGGATCACAGCTCCTCACCAGCAAGGGAACATGGCTGGATGGAGAATGAGTCTGATGAATTGACAGAAACAGGCTTCAGAAAGTGGGTAATAACACACTTCTCTGAGCTAAAAGAACATGTTCTAACCCAATACAAAGAAACTAAGAACTTTGAAAAAAGATCTGACAAAATGCTAACAAGAATAAACAGCTTAGAGAAGAATATAAATGAATTAATGGAGCTGAAAAACACAGCACGAGAACTTCGCAAAGCACACAGACATTTCAATAGCTGAATCGACCAAGCAGAAGGAAGGATATCAGAGATTGAAAATCAACTCAATGAAATAAAATGAGAAGGCAAGATTAGAGAAAAAAGAGTGAAAAGAAACGAACAAAGCCTATAAGAAATATGGGATTATGTGAAAAGACCTAATCTACGTTTGATAGGTGTACCTGAATGTGACAGAGAGAATGAATCCAAGCTGGAAAACACTCTTCAGGATATTATCCAGAAGGACTTCTCCAATCTAGCAAGGCAGGCCAACAATCAAGTCCAGGAAACACAGAGAACACCACAAAGATATTTCTCAAGAAGAGCAACTGCAAGGCACAAAATCATCAGATTCTCCAGGGATGAAATGAAGGAAAAAATGCTAAGAGCAGCCAGGGAGAAAGGTCAGGTTACCCACAAAGGAAAGCCCATCAGACTCACAGCAGATCTCTCAGGAGAAATCCTACAAGCCAGAAGAGAGTGGGGGCCAATATTCAACATCCTTAAAGAAAAAAACTTTCAATACAGAATTTCATATCCAGCCAAACTAAGCTTCATAAGTGAAGGAAAAATAAAATCCTTTACGAACAAGCAATTGCTCAGAGATTTCATCACCACCAGGCCTGCCTTACAAGAGCCCCTGAAAGGAGCACTAAACATAGAAAGGAACAACCACTACCAGCCACTCCAAAAACGTACCAAATAGTAAAGAACATCGACACAATGAAGAAACTGCGTCAACGAATGGGCAAAACAACCAGCTAGCATCCAAATGGCAGGATCAAATTCATACATAACAATATTAACCTTAAATGTAAATGGGCTAAATGCCCCAATCGAAAGACACAGACTGGCAAATTGGATAAAAAGCCAAAACCCATCAGTGTGCGGTATCCAGGAAACCTATCTTATATGCAAGGATACACAAAGGCTCAAAGTAAAGGGATGGAGGAAGATCTACCAAGCAAATGGAGAGCAAAAAAAGGTCGGAGTTGGAATCCCAGTCTCTGACAAAATAGACTTTAAACCAACAAAGATCAAAAGAGACAAAGAAGGACATTACATAATTGTAAAAGGATCAATACAACAAGAAGAGCTAACGATCCTAAATACCTACACACTCAATACAGGAGGATCCAGATATATAAAGCAAGTTCTTAATGACCTACAAAGAGATTTAGACTCCCACACAATAGTGGGAGACATTAACACTCCACTGTCAATATTAACAGATCAACCAGACAGAAAATTAACAAGGATATCCAGGACTTGAACTCAGATCTGGACCAAGGAAACCTAATAGACATTTACAGAACTCTCCACCCCAAATCCACAGAATATACTTTCTTCTCAGCACCACATCACACCTACTCTAAAACTCACCACATATTTGGAAGTAAGTCACCCCTCAGCAAATGCAAAAGAATGGAAATCATGACAAACACTCTCCCAGACCACAGTGCAATCAAATTAGAACTCAGGATTAAGAAACTAACTCAGAACCACACACCTTCATGGAAACTGAACAACTGGCTATTGAACGATGGCTGGATAAACAATGAAATGAAGGCAGAAATAAAGATGTTCTTTCAAACCAACGAGAACAAAGGCACAACATTCCAGAATCTCTGGGACACATTTAAAGCAGTGTCTAGAGGAAAATTTATAGCAATAAATGCCCACATGAGAAGCAAGGAAAGAAAAAAAATCGATACCCTATCATCAAAATTGAAAGAGCTAGAGGAGCAAGATAAAAAAAAAACTCAAAAGCTAGCAGAAGACAAGAAATAACTAAGAACAGAGCAGAACCGAAGGAGATAGAGATACAAAAAACCCTTCAAAAAATTAATAAATCCAGGAGCTGGTTTTTTGAAAACATCAACAAAATAGATCACTAGCCAGATTAATAAAAGAGAGAAGAATCAAATAGGTGCAATAAAAAATGATAAAGGGAATATCACTACTAATTACACAGAAATACAAACTGCCATCAGAGATTACTACAAACAACTCTATGCATATAAACCAGTAAGCCTGGAAGAAATGGAATAAATAATATTCCTGGACACTTGCACCCTCCCAAGCCTAAACGAGGAAGAAGTTGAAACCCTGAATAGACCAATAACAAAGGCTGAAATTGAGGCAGCAATTAATAGCCTACCAACCGAAAAAAAAAGCCTAGGTCCAGTTAGGTTCACAGCCAAATTCTACCAGACATACCAGTCCTTCTGAAACTATTCCAAACAATCGAAAAAGAGGGAATCCATCCCAAATCATTTTATGAGACAAACATCATCCTGATACCAAAACCCAGCAGAGACTCAACAAGAAAAGAAAACTTCAGGCCAATATCCATGATGAACATAGATGCAAAAGTCTTCAATAAAATACTGGCAAACCGATTGCAACAGCACATCAAAAAGCTTATCCGTCACAATCAAGTAGGCTTCATCCTGAGGATGCAAGGCTGGTTCAACATAACCAAGTCTATAAACGTAATCCAGCACATAAACAGAACCAAAGACAAAAATGACATGATTATCTCAATTGATACAGAGAAGGCCTTCAACAAAACTCAACAGCCCTTTATGCTAAAAACTCTCAATAAATTAGGTATCGACAGAACGTATCTCAAAATAATAAACACTATTTATGACAAACCCACAGCCAATATCATACTGAATGGGCAAAAACTGGAAGCATTCCCTTTGAAATCTGGCACAAGACAAGGATGCCCTCTCTCACCACTCCTATTCTAGTATTGGAAGTTCTAGCCAGAGCAATCAGGCAAGAAAAAGAAATAAAAAGTATTCAATTAGGAAAGGAGGAAGTCAAATTGTCTCTATTTGCGGACAACATGATTGTATATTTAGAAGACCCCATCGACTCAGCCCAAAATCTCCTGAAACTGATAAGCAACTTCAACAAAGTCTCAGGATAAAAAATCAATGTGCAGAAATCACAAGCATTCCTATATACCAATAACAGACTTAAAGAGAGCCAAATCAAGAAGGAAATGCCATTCACGATTGCTATAAAGTGAATAAAATACCTAAGAATACAACTAACAAAGGATGTAAAGGACCTCTTCAAGGAGAACTACAAACCACTGCTCAACGAAATAAAAGAGGACACAAATGGACAGAAAAACATTGCATGCTCATGGTTAGGAATAATCAATATTGTGAAAATGGCCATACTACCCAAAGTAATTTTTAGATTCAATGCTATCCCCATCAAGCTACCTATAACTCTCTTCACAGAACTGGAAAAATCCACCTTAAACTTCATATGGAACCAAAAGAGGGCCCGCACAGTCAAGTCAATTCTAAGCAAAAACAACAAAGTGGGAGGCATCACACTACCGAACTTCAAACTGTACTACAAGGCTACAGTAATCAAAACAGCATGGTACTGGTACCAAAACAGAGACATAGACCAATGGAACAGAAAAGAGGCCTCAGAGGCAACACCACACATCTACAACCATCCGATCTTTGACAAACCTGACAAAAACAAGCAATGGGGAAAGGATTCCCTGTTTAATAAATGGTGTTGGGAAAACTGGCTAGCCATGTGCAGAAAGCAGAAACGGGACTCCTTCCTGACACCTTACAATACAATTAACTCCAGATGGACTAAAGATTAAAACATAAGACATAACACCATGAAAACCCTAGAAGAAAATCTTAGGTAAAACCATTCTGGACATAGGCATAGGCAGGGACTTCATGACTAAAATACCAAAAGCATTGGCAACAAAAGCCAAAGTAGACAAATGGGACCTAATTAAACTCCAGAGCTTCTGTACAGCAAAAGAAACAATCATTAGAGTGAACTAGCAATCAATGGAATGGGAAAAAATTTTTGCAATCTACCCATCTGACAAAGGGCTAATATCCAGAATCTACAAATAACTAAAATAGATTTACAAGAAAAAAAACAAACAAACCCATTCAAAAGTGGGTGAAGGATATGTACAGACACGTTTCCAAAGAAGACATATATGAGGCCAACAAACATATGAAAAAATGCTCATCATCACTGGTCATTAGAGAAATGCAAATCAAAGCCACATTGAGATACCATCTGATGCCAGTTAGAATGGCTATCATTAAAAAATCTGGAGACAACAGATACTGGAGAGGATGTGGAGAAACAGGAACACTTTTACACTGTTGGTGGGAGTGTAAATTAGTTCAACCATTGTGAAGACAGTGTGGTGATTCCTCAAGGACCTAGAAATAGAAATTCCATTTGACCTGGCAATTCCTTTACTGGGTATATATCCAAAGGATGATAAATCATCGTATTATAAAGACACATGCACACGAATGTTCACTGTGGCACTGTTTACAAAAGCAACGACCTGGAACCAGTCCAAATACCCATTGATGACAGACTGGACAGGGAAAATGTGGCACAAATACACCATGGAATACTATGCAGCCATAAGAAATGATGAGTTTGTGTCCTTTGTAGGGACACGGATGAATATGGAAACCATCATTCTCAGCAAACTGAAACAAGAACAGAAAATCAAACAGTGCATGTTCTCACTCATAGGTGGGTGTTGAACAATGAGAACACATGGACACAGGGAGTGGGGCATTGCACACTGGGGTCTATGGGGGGGAACTAAGGGAGGGACTGCAAGGGGTAGGGAGTTGGGGAGTGATAACATGGGGAGAAATGCCAGATATAGGTGATGGGGGTGGAGGCAGCAAACCACATTGCCATATATGTACCTATGCAACAATCCTGCATGTTCTTCACATGTACCCCGAACCTGAAGTGCAATCAAATATATATTAAAATATATATATATTTGGAAGCAGCTTCTGAAATAGAAAATGAGAGGATAGGTTTAGTGATAGTTTCTACATACATGGAAGAGGACAAACAATATTAGTTTAAAAACTCCAGAAGTTGGAATAAAATGAAGCAAGACTCTTTAGGACTTTCTCACTGCTTGGAGAAAGTAGTCTACCTAGTGTTGAAGTAAACTTCAAGAGCTGTCTAGTAACGCCATCTCAATTCAGAGGTTTCTTAAGATTTCAGAACATAAGAGTTTCAAATACTAAGACTTTCCTACATTTCTAAGTATAGTGGACACCACGTATCTTTTGTTGCCTTCTTTTGGAAGCATACAAACAGCCCCAAATTCATATACTACCACTAATTGCTTACCCTTCAGATACCCATTGGCTTGTGGTAGAATGGGCATTTATTTTATTGTTTTAAAATGGACTAATGAGTAAATACGGCCACAGAGATGCCTAGTGCTATCTATCTACTGAAAATGTTTGAAGCAAAAGGCATGAGTAATGGCACAAGACAATTTTTTTTTTTTTTTGCTATAATGAACATGTCTTACCTATATAACAAAAAGACTTTAAGAAAGATAAATTTTTCTTAAATATTTGATACGCGGCAGTCTGTTACCCTTAGACAAGGTTATGACAGTTCTACTGTCACTTTAACAATATTAGTTCATTTATACAACACAGTAAAATCACAGATCTAAAGATGTTTTCATATATATGTTGTACCATGTAAGTCACCAAGATAACAAATGACTTTTCTTGACATGGATGTAATGTATATAAGTTGGTTTTATAGAAAGATCGAAGTAGAGTTTGAGAATATACAAAGAATAGAGGCTATTTACAATATATATTCTTGATTTAAAATATTTTTGCAGCTTTAAATAACAGCTTTAATTAAAATCTTTCCATTTTAATGTGTTAAACATAAAATCTAATTCTTGTACAGCCTCTTCTCCTGTGCTAATATTTTACTTATGCTTCAGCTGTTTAAATGTGGCTGCACAGTTTAATTACTTTTCTTTGCACTAGGGTAATTTGTCTGGTGCTTGTTGCCTATGGCATTATATCCTTGGTAAACTTGCAGTTACCTTATGTCTATCTCTTTGGAATTTTTTGCCATTTCCCAGTCTTGCTCAAATATGTCTATTTCTATTAACATTTTTGCTGCCGTAATTTTAAAAATAATTTACTTTTACGTTAAAATTTTTGCATAAAATGCATTCAGGTGGTTCAAAAAAATAATATAAAGAGGTACACAATAAAAGCTTTCTCCCACCTCTGCTCTAATCTCCCTCATTCCTTCCTATGTCCTCACTTTGGATAAATTAATAGTTTATTATATGTCTTTAGGACATTTTTATATTCTTAATCTTTTTGGTGTTGTTTTTTTTTTTCTTTTTTTTTTTTTTTTTAGAGACAGGGTCTTTCTCTGTTGTCCAGGCTGGAGTGTAGTGGCATGATCATAGCTCACTCCAGCCTCAAATTCCTGGGCTCAAGCTGGTTCTCTAGCCTTAATTTCCCAAGGAGCTGGGACCACAGCTGCACGTCACCATGCCCAGCTAATTTTTAAACTTTTTTTTTATAGAGACAGGGTCTTCCTTTGTTGCCGAAACTGGTCTCAAATTCCTGGCTTCAAGCAATCCTCCTGTTTCAGCCTCCCAAAGTGCTGGGATTACAGGCATAAGCCATGACACCTGGCCTTTTAAAATTTTTCTTTGCAATTTATAGTCTTAATTTTACATAGTCTTATTTTTAACCCATCTCTTATTCACTTAACAATATATCTTGAAGGTATTTCCATTTTAATAGACAGATAGCATCATCATTCTTTTCACAGTTCCCTAGTTTTCCATTCTATAAATGTACCATATTTTATAAACTAGATTCCTATTGATGGGCATTTGAGTTGCTTCCACCTTGTTTTTGTAAATATTGCTGCCATAAATAACCTACTACATATGTCATTTCTTACTTGTGCAGGTTTGTCTTTAGGATAAATTACCAGAAATGGAATTGCCTGGTCAAAGGGTGTATGCATTTGCAATTTAGATAACTATCCCAGGGGCAGAGTATGAAAACTTATTTATCCACAGCCTCACCAACATAGTGAGGTGATAGGTGGGAAAAAATATCTTAGCATTGCTTTAATTTGCATGACTTTTATATGCATATTTGAACATATTTTCATATGCTTGAGGGTCATATGAATTTCTTTTAATGTAAACTGTCTGCTGATTTTTCTCTAGGTTGCTTATCAATTCCAAGGAGCAATTTGTATTTGCTCTCTGTTTTAAGTTAAAATATATTTCCCAAGTTGTCTTTGACTTTATGTTTGTGGTTCAAGAATGTCATTTTACAGAAGAATAAATATAAAGAGGCCTTGTAGAGGCCTACAGAAGACTATGCATAAAAAACTAGTTGTGTTTTGCTCCATGTTATACAGTTCGTGGAAGAATTAAGTCTATAACTGAATTAACATGTGATTAGGCAGAAGAGGTAAAGGAGAAAGAAGTGAACGAAAACTAATGCAACGTATTAATTTAACAAATCCATTCAACCAACATAAATTAGCACCTACTATGTGCCATGCAGTTTTTAAACCTGAGTGACTAAAAGAATACAGTACCATAAATTGCAAATGAAGGAAGTGAAAACAGGTACTCAAACAAGTACATGTACACATATGTTCACAGAAGCACTATTCACAATAGTGCAAACAGCACTTGGATGAAAGAATAAATAAACTGTGGTATATACACAGAATAGAAAATATTATTCATCCATAAGTTAGCTATATACTGTCAACTAGAAGCTTATTCTAATATACTACCTCTGTTATTTTCTCTTTCCTTTCTAAATCACCTAATTTCACCTAAGAAACTGTCTTTTAAATTCTAGACTCATTAAAAAATTTAATAATTAAAGATAGTGTCATTGATTTTATAAAAGAAAAGATTATTCATCTATAAAAACGAATGAAGTACTAATACATGTGACAGCTTGGATGAACCTTAAAAATGAACCTCAAAAACATTATTCTAAGTGAAAAAAGCCAGAGACAAAGGTCATATATAATTCTTTTTTACGTGAAATACCTATAAATCCATAGAAACAGAATGCATATTGCTAATTGGTAGGGGCTAGGGAGAAAAGGCAATGGAGACAAACTGCTTAAATTTTTACTTTAAGTGATGGAAATGCTTTGGAACTAGATAGAGGTAGTGGTTGCACAACATTATGAATGTACAAAATTTCCCTGAATTGTTCACTTTAATATGGTTATTGTGACTGGGCGCGGTGGCTCATGCCTGCAATCCTAGCACTTTGGTAGGTCAAGGCAGTCTGACAGCTTGAGCTTGGGAGTTCAAGACCAGCCTGGGCAATAAGGCAAGACCCCTATTTCTACAAGAAATACAAAAATTAGCCAGGTGTGGTGGTATGTATCTGTAGTCCCAGCTACTTGGGGGGCTGAGGCAGGAGGACCACTTTAATCTGGGAGGTTGAAGCTGGCTGCAGTAAACCCTGATCACGCCACTGCACTCCAGCCTGGGTGACAAAGTGAGTCTCTATCTTCAAAAAAAAAGGTTAATTTTATGCTATGAGTATTTCACCTCAACAAATTGTTTTTAGGAATCAGATCATGGGACTGGTTACATGTAAAAAGGAAAGGTCTTGTTTCAGGTGTGTTGAAATTGAGATTTGGGGAAGATATCCAGGTAGAGATTTCTAGAAGATAGCTGGAAATATAAGTCTGGAATTAGGGGAGAGACTAGGGCTAGAGACAAAGATTTGAGAGAAAATAGCTCAAAGTTGCAGAAGTAGATGAGACCTCTGAAAGGTAGACTATATAGAAAGATTTGTATCTTGGGGCAGAAATGGGAGTTAAAGAAAAGGAATTAATAAAGAAAACAATGAACTATCAAAGGAGTAGGAGAAAAATAAGTTTCTACAGTATCAGAGTCCAGATAAAATTCTGAAATGAACAAGTGGTCAATATATCAATGAATAAGAGAAATATAGAAGTACAAGAATTGAGAAAGAGTAAGCCTAGGTAAATTAGGTCACATTGTGCATCATGAAAACAACAATAACAAGGTCATTTCTGTACCCTATAGAACAAAGAAGCGTAAATCATGTTTGTAAAAGAGATCTCTCCACATATTTTTGTTTTGATTAAACAATGTTTTGACAAGGAAAACCATCAATACAAATGATTTGGAAACAAAACTTGACATTAATAAACTTTCAGGCTTAAAGACTCTTTACATGCCAGAATCTCTGGGACACGTTTAAAGCAGTGTCTAGAGAGAAATTTATAGTATTAAATGCCCGGAGAAGCGAGGAAAATACAAAATCGACACCCTATCATCACAATTAGAAGAACTGGAGGAGCAAAATTAAACAAATTCAAAAGCTAGCAGAAGACAAAAAATAACTAAGATCAGAGCAGAGCTGAAGGAGACAGAGACATAAAAAGCCCTTCAAAAAAAAAAATCAATGAATCCAGGCACTGGTTTTTTGAAAATATCAACAAAATAGATAGACCGCTAGCCAGACTAATAAAAAAGAAAAGAGAGAAGAATCGAATAGATGCAATAAAAAATGATAAAGGAGATATCACCAACAATTCCACAGAAATGCAAACTATCATCAGAGATTACTAAAAACACCTCTATGCACATAAACCAGTAAATCTGGAAGAAATGGATAAATTCCTAGACACTTACACCCACCCAAGACTAATCCAGGAAGAAGTTGTATCTCTGAATAGACCAATAACAAACTCTAAAGTTGAGGCAGCAATTAATAGCCTAACAACCAAAAAAAAAGTCCAAGACCAGACGGGTTCACAGTTGAATTCCACCGGAAGTACAAAGAAGAGCTGGTACCATTGCTTCTGAAACTATTTCAAACAATACAAAAAGAGGGACTCCCCCCCTAACTCATTTTATGAGACCAACATAATCCTGATACCAAAACCTGGCAGACAAACAACTAAAAAAGAAAATTTCAGGCCAATATCCATGACGAACATTGACACGAAAATCTTCAATAAAATACTGGCAAACCGAATCCAACAGCACATCAAAAAGTTTAACCATCATGATCAAGTTGGTTTCATCCCAGGAATGCAAGGCTGGTCCAACAAATGCAACTACATAAACATAATCCATCATATAAACAGAACCAAAGACAAAAACCACATAATTATCTCAATAGATGCAGAGATGGCCTTCAACAAAATTCAAAAGCCCTTTATGCTAAAAACTCTCAATAAATTAGGTATCAATGGAATATATCTCAAAATAATAAAAGCTATTTATGACAAACCCACAGCCAATATCATACTGAATGGGCAAAAACTGGAAGCATTCCCTTTGAAACCTGGCATTAGACAATGGTGCCCTCTCTCACCAATCCTATTCAACACAGTATTGGAAGTTCTAGCCAGAACAATCAGGCAAGAAAAAGAAATAAAGTGTATTCAATTAGGAAAAGAGGAAGTCAAATTGTCTCTATTTGCAGACAACATGACTGCATATTTAGAAGACCCCATCATCTCAGCCCAAAATCTCCTTAAGCTGATAAGCAACCTCAGCAAAGTCTCAGGATACAAAATCAATGCGCAAAAATCACAAGCATTCCTATATACCAATAATAGACAGAGAGCCAAATCATGAGCAAACTCACATTCACAATTGCTACAAAGAGAATAAAATACCTAGGAATACAACCAGCAAGGGACATGAAGGACCTCTTCAAGGAGAACTACAAATCACTGCTCAAGGAAATAAGAGAGGAAACAAACAAATAAAAAAAATTCCATGCTCATAGTTAGGAAGAATCAATATCATAAAAATGGCCATGCTGCCCAAAGTAATTTATAGATTCAATGCTATCCCCATCCAGCTACCATTGACCTTCTTTACAGAACTGGAAAAAACACCTTAAACTTCATATGGAACCAAAAAAGAGCCTGCATAGCCAAGACAATCCTAAGCAAAAGAACAAGGCTGGAGGCATCACACTACCTGACTTCAGACTATACTACAAGGCTACAGTAATCAAAATACCACGGTACTGGTATCAGAACAGAGATACAGACCAATGGAACAGAACAGAGGCCTCGGCAGTAACATCACACATCTATAACCATCTGATCTTTGACAAACCTGACAAAAACAAGCAATGGGGAAAGGATTCCATGTTTAATAAATGGTGTTGGGAAAACCGGCTAGCCATATGCAGAAAGCTGAAACTGGACCCCTTCCTTACACCTTACAATAAAATTAACTCCAGATGAATTAAAGATTTAAATATAAGACCTAACACCATAAAAACCCTAAAAGAAAACCTAGACCATACCTTTCAGGACACAGGCATAAGCAAGGACTTCGTGACTAAAACACCAAAGGCAATGGCAACAAAAGCCAAAATAGACAAATGGGACCTAATTAAACTCCAGTGCTTCTGTACAGAAAAAGAAACAATCCTTAGAGTAAACTGGCAACCAGCAGAATGGGAAAAAATGTTTGCAATCTACCCATCTGACAAAGGGCTAATATCCAGAATCTACAAATAACTAAAGGAAATTTACAAGAAAAGAAAAAAACAGCCTCAACAAAAAGGGGTGAAGGATATGAACAGACACTTTTCAAAAGACGACATTTATGCAGCCAACAAACATATGAAAAAATGCTCATCATCACTGGTCATTAGAGAAATGCAAATCAAAACCACATTGAGATACTATCTGATGCCAGTTAGAATGGTGATCATTAAAAAATCTAGAGACAACAGATGCTGGAGAGGAAGTGGAGAAATAGGAATGTTTTTACACCGGTGGTGGGAGTATAAATTAGTTCAACCATTATGGAAGACAGTGTGGTGATTTCTCAAGGATCTAGAAATAGATATACCATTTGACCCAGCAATCCCATTACTGGGTATATACCCAAAGGATGATAAATCATTCTATTGTAAAGGCACATGCACACATATGTTCACTGCAGCACTGTTTACAATAATAAAAACTTGGAACCAATCTGAATGCCCAGCAATGATAGACTGGACAGGGAAAATGTGGCACATATACACTGTGGAATACTACGCAGCCACAAAAAAGGATGAGTTCATGTCCTTTGCAGGGACATGGATGAATCTAGAAACCATGATTCTCAACAAACTGACAGAAGAGCCAAACACCACATGTTCTCACTCATAAGTGGGAGTTGAACAATGAGAACACATGGACACAGGGAGGGAACATCACACCCTGGGGCCTGTTGAGGTGTGGGGGCGTCTACGGGAAGAACAGTAGGGGGTGGAGGAATTGGGGAGGGATAACATTAGGTGAAATACCTAATGTAGGTGATGAGAGGATGGGTGTGGCAAACTGCCATGGCATATGTATACCTATGTAGCAATCCTGCACGACCTGCACATGTACCCCAGAAATTAAAGTATAATAAAAAAAAATCTACCTAGGATCTAAGCCTATATACATCTCTTTTCATTTAAATAAGACAGATTTGTTTGAGCAAATGACAGATCCAGGAAGGGTAGGAGCTGGGTACAGGAACATTAATCGTTGAAGTATATGATAATCTTTCTTTAACTCAAATGTAATGTTTTCTTTTTTTTTTCCCATTTATTTATTTTATTGCATTTTAGGTTTTGGGGTACATGTGAAGAACATGCAAGATTGTTGCATAGGTACACACGTGGCAGTGTGATTTGCTGCCTTCCTCCCCATCACCTACATCTGGCAACTCTCCCCTTGCGATCTCTCCCCAGTTCCCCACCCCGCACTGTCCCTCCCCGATTTCCCCCCAACTGACCCCAGTGTGTAGTGCTCCCCTCCCTGTGTCCATGTGTTCTCATTGTTCAACACCCGCCTATGAGTGAAAACATGCGGTGTTTGATCTTCAATTAAAGAATAAAACAAGATATCACTCTGAAGGTTAAATGTATAAGGAGTTACATACATATATATGTATGTACCTATGTATATGTATATTTTTATTTTTTTACTATTTTTATTTATTTATTTATTTTTGAGACAGAGTCTCACTTTGTTACCCAGACTGGAGTGCAGTGGGGTGATCTCAGCTCACTGCAATCTCCACCTCCTGGGTTCAAGTGACTCTTGTGCCTCAGCCTCCCAAGTGGCTAGGATTACAGGCATGTGTCACCATGCCCAGCTCATTTTTGTATTTTTAGTAGAGGCAGGGTTTCATCATGTTGGCCAGGCTGGTCATGAACTCGTGACCTCAAATGATACATCCACCTCAGCCTCCCAAAGTGCTGGGATTAGAGGCATCAAGGTTACAATATAGTGAGTACCAAATGTCTTTGAATTATGACTGGAATGTAGATCTTATAAATTCAGATGCCGTTTTTTTCATTATGCTGTATTTACTCTGCAGAGCACTGGAAAATAACAAGGTCCTTGTTATGTAGCAAAAAAACAAGTTATCATTAAACATTAGCTTTCTCACCTCCTCTGTTCCTGAAGTCGGAGTTTAGGGGTTTAATGAAACCAAGGGTGTTAGGTTCTGGTGAGATGTGAGAGGAGCAGCAGTGGTCCCCTATATCCCTAAGGTTTCCTTTCCTATCCAGGCCCCTCTACTTTAGGGCCAAAACATCTCCCTCTAATCAAAAGAAAACCTAGAACTCTTTGTTTTCCCATCTGTAAAACAAGAATAATTTCCATGGGCCCTTCCAGCTTTCATATTTTATAACTGATTGTCAAGAATATTCAGATAGATGGAGTCTCACTCTTTTGCCCAGGAGCTGGAGTGCAGTGGCACAATATTGGCTTACTGCAACTTCTGTCACCCAGGTTCAAGCGATTCTCCTGCCTCAGCCTCCCGAGTAGCTGGGATTACAGGTGTGCTCCATCATGTCCAGCTAATTTTTGTATTTTCAGGAGACCGGGTTTCACCATGTTGGCCAGGCTGTTCTCAAACTCCTGAGCTCGTAATCCACCTGCCTTGGCCTCCCAAAGTGCTGAGATTACAGCCCTGAGCCACCATGCCCTACCCTGTTCTCCAGTCTTATCTCTATACTTAAAATAACTAAAAACCAAAAACAACATTCCAGGCATATGCAAAGGCAAAGAGAATGATGAGCACAGTAATTTATAAAGGGAAGAGACAAGAAAGGAGTAGAGTTCAGTTTCCTCATTCAAGGACAAATTGGACAAGATCCTAAAGAGCCTTTCTATCTCTGACATCTACTGATCCCTAAAGAGTACTTTGATGTTTCTACCTATATTGTTGTGGGACTAATAGCAATAATATTGATGATGTAGTCCTTGAGAATAAATTACTCCGACAAATAGAATGCTTTATATCTACAGACTCATTATCCCTACATAGAAGATACGATGTATTATTTCATTTTATAGATGAAGAAATTGAGGCATACAAGAGTGTTATTTATTGAGAAATTAAGCTCACAGAAAATCTTTAAAAATCCTGATTGCAAAATTGTAAGTGGGGGAGTGGATAATGAAAAGGAATAAATACAAAACCTCAACAGTTTTGAAGGCCATGCCTATTTGATATTCACATTTACTGATTAATTTATTCATTCATTAATGTATTCCTTAAAACAAATTACTGTCTTTATTAAGTGGAAGAAACTATGATAGGATTGTAACTATAAAATCAAACACGGTCTCTGCCCTCAAATAGTTTTACTGGGGGTGAGATCTAAATAAACAAAATCTCTGGTAAACTGTGGTGGGTAGAGCTATATATATACTGAGAGGGAATACAGAGTTGAAGGGAACTGGGGCATGGATTGTTTGTTGCATTTGTGTGTGCAAGTACAAAATAAGAAAACCTAACAATGTTACCTGCTATAAGTGTTCCTGAAAAGTTTCAGAGGTATTCTATCTTTTTCCTTTTTGTAAATCATTAATATGGAAACAGCATATCTTGAAAACTGAAAATTAGTATTCAATTTTCATAGATGAACAGAAAATTATCTATTGTTTATTAATTTTAAAAAAGCACAATGCAGCTACAACCCAAAGGTTAATTTTTGTGTTTAAAATGATATGATTTTTCAAAGTGGGTAGTCTTACTCTTCTTGAAGTCAAATGAATAACCTCCTGGAAGATTAAAAATGTATAACTATTAACATTTAGGAATATTTCTAAAGCTTTTTTTATCCTTATTAACAAATCTATCTGTAGAAGTCAGGGAAACATTAGCCTCCATGGAGCACAACATTTCTAACAATTAGATATCTTTTGTGAGAAGTCTAGAAAAGGTATGACTGATTGCTTTCTTGGATTAAACTGATGGTTCTAAATGAAAAACAAATTAGATGCAGATGTTCAATATATTGAGATTAATTTTATTCTCACAGGTACCATTTCTCCAGTTTCTTGGACTAACAATAATTTGTTTCCAGAGAAGTGAACATGTGTCAAAATAACTAAGCCAAGTAGCAGAGTTCAATAAGTTTTTCCACACGTACATATATTTTGAAAGTAGATAAATGTTTCCAAAAAGTCTCACATTTGTATTAGTAATGACATTTGTATTAGTAATGTATAAGTAAAATAAAGTTCATTCAACCAAGACACGTCAGACCCTACTAGATTCGGAGAGATTCAAAAACAAAGAAAAAAGGTTCTTACCTGGAGCTCCAGTCTAGTAGATAAGAGACAAGTAAGCAATAATTACAGCATAAGGTAATGTGGCCCTAATAGAGATGTGAGCAAAATGCTATAGGAGAATGAGCTTTTCCCTCAAATGAACCCAATAAAAGATAACACAATAATATAGTTCACTATCACACACACGCAAAAACTAAACACATAATAAATAACGTATGAGAATGTTTGGTCTTCTTAGGTCAGTAATAACAATGACTATATATTATGGCTACAGATATTTTATATAACACTTATGTATTATAAGGTAGATCAATCAGCTTTAATTATGATTTAATATCTTTATCTATGATCATTGTAAGCAACTTAAGAGCAGGAATCATGTTGTTTACCTTTGTGTTCCAAGGCCTAACACGATACCTGTTATATAATAGTTTTAACACATGTTGAATGAATGAATGCATACACATATACATGAGTGTTCATGATTACATAAATAGCACACTTCTGTATTCATGGATACCAGAACTAAGTGGGACAGACAATACTAAGAAAGGATATTTGATATTCAATATATCAGAAGATTCACTAAACAAAGGGAAACGAAGTTTAATAGGGATGGGTACTGAGAGCACCTATCTACAAGCTAACATATGTGCTTCATTTTTTTTCATATTCTCTCTAGTTGTATAATCATAACTACATATTAGATATTCAACAAATGCTTGTTGAATGAACATTTTTACCTCCATAATATATCTCTTGAACCCAACTCCTCTCTATTGGCCTGAACTTTAATAGCATTCTATGTATCTCCACTCTTTCTCTTCCAAAGTAGCTTTAGTTGCCATATTAGTCCTCCTAAAATACACTGATTGTGTAACTTTTATTTTAGAATTTCTCGAATGGCTCCCTAGTATTCAGGATTCCTCATTTAAAAAAAATGAATAGGGAGTTCATAGTACAAAAGCCTGGAACTGACACAGAGCAGATACTAAATAGTCAAAAATTAATGAGCTAGGCTGTGGTGGAAAATTAGTTATCCATATGTTTTAAAATGAGAATGGATCCCTACACAAAAATCAATTTGTTACGTATTAAGAGATTTAAATATAAAAGAAAACATATGATATTTTAAAACCATCTTTACTCAGCTCTCTAGTCTCCCAGCTGTTATTTACTACTGGGTTTCTTAGCGTAACTCCCTATACAAGCACAGTTTAGGAATCTGCTAAAAACTTGTAAGGAATTTGTATCCAGATTCTTGCATTCCTTCTCTGCAATTTTCTCCTCTCCAGGATTTTGATCTTCAAGTTCCAGCCACTATCTCAAAACTCTGCCTCAATTTCTTCAGCCCAGTAAGACTTGCTGCTTCCTGTTGGAGCTGTATCCTTTTGCGTTCCAATTTGGAAAATGTCAAAAAGGAAAAGGCCAGGATGAATGTGGTGCTCACTTCATGTGTTTCTCTTCTCTGAATGATTGTAGTCCCTTAGATCCTACCTGTGCTGACTCTTCTCAATGCCTTCAAACAGTATATATAGTATTTTATTCAGTTTTTATAAACTTTTTTGGCAGGCAAGTTTTAAAATAAGCCATCCTGGTCAGAACTGATACCTAGTTATGAACTGATGCCTAGTTTTGTTGGTTTCTCATTTTTCTAATTCCTTGTTTAAAAATTTTTAAAAAAATTTTTTTGAGGCAGGGTCTCACTCCAGTCCCCCAGGCTGAAGTGCAGTGGTGTGATCTCTCCTCACTGCAGAATTCCCAGGCTCAAGTGATCCTCCCACCTCAGCCTCCTAAGTAGCTAGGAGTACACGTGCTCATTACTATGATCAACTAATTTGTGTGTGTGTGTGTGTGTGTGTGTGTGTGTGTGTGTGTGTTGTGTTTGTTTAGTAGAGACAGGGTTTTGTCATGTTGCCCAGGCTGGTCTTGAACCCCCAGCCTCAAGTGATCCACCTGCCTTGGCCTCCCAAAGTTCTAGGATTACAAGTGTGAGCCACTGTGTCTGGCTGGATTCCTTCTTTTAATTATTTATAATATTAAATAAAATACAGATTTTTTGAGACAGGATCTTGCTTTTGTTGTCCAGGCTGGTCTCAAACTCCAGGGCTCAAGCAGCCCTTCTGCCTTAGTCTCTCGAGGAGCTAGGACTATAGGTGTGTAGTTGTAATTTTATTTTTTTTTTTAAATAAATGGAGTCTATGTTGCCCTGGCTGGTCTTGAACTCCTGGCCTCAAGAGAACCTCCTGCCTGGGCTTTCTAAAGTACTGAAATTACAGGTGTGAGCCACTGTCCTTGGCTAATTTCTTCTTTAATATCTTCAAACAGTTCATCAGTGGTTATTTTATATGGTGCCTCTAATGAAGCCAATCCCTGATGTTTTTCATAGACTAAATCTGTTTGTTGTTTCTGCTGACTCTCATTCTCTCATTCATAGTAGACTGATCCCTTATGTGTTTGGTGATCTTTCATTGTGAGTTCACGTTTGGTTTATGTAATATGGGGAAATCCTGGAAGTTTAAGGTAAAGACATTTTTTTCTGAAGAGAATTTGTGCTTGTGTCTGTTTGGAGGCAAAAGCTATCACAGACCTGGAACATATTATCTCCAACTATTCTTTGAAAATTATTCATAGATCATTTACTATCTTATTCCTGACTATTGTATACTATCTTTGATTTCTTAATGCTGGTGCTTTTTATAAAGCACAAATGAATTAACATAATACCCAGATTTAATTGGACGGAGGAAAATACTAAAGAATTATTACTAAACTTTTCTGGGAATTCTAGTGTTAGTGTGATCATTACTGCTTTTGGCAAGCATGTAAAAACAAACAGCAACACAGAGAAAGGGAGGAAATGCCTAATTATCAGATACTTGAAAGAACATGAGCTCTGTTATGAAATCAACTATGTAAATACTGCCATATAAATCATAGTTCGATTTATTCTTTGATACTATGAAAAACTTGTAATTTAAAAAATCAAAGTAGAAACAAAAAAACAAAAGAAAACAATGCATGTTATCTGATGAAAAGATTTACAGCTAACATGTCTGGTTGTACATTCCCCTTCTCTCAATTACCTTGATCACATAATACTTCTACAAAAATATTATAATGTTGAATCATCAACTGAAATCCTCACTTTCTCCACATAATCTACTCGATGTTAAGCTAGGTTCCTTCACTCTACATTTTTGAAGCTGAGTTTTACACCTAAATCAATCATAATGAAAAAGCTAAAGGGTATCAAAGTATTAATTTTGGGGCTATTCCCAATCTGAACTGTTTGCTTTTTTACGATAACAAGTTAAATGGAATTACCCTTCCTGAGTGAATAATTTCATCAGCTGACAAGCCTAGGTGAAAGGTTATAATATAAACACCCGAGCAGTAGTTAAAACTGAGATTGAAAATGAGGGAGTTTTTTTTTTTAATTACTACTATAATAAAAACCAAATTCAAGAGAAGTAACTTTCGAAATAACCTGACAGACTCAACTGAGAAGAGCATATAACTAGCATATTCAGTAGTATATCTTAATGTCAGCCTCTTTTTATGCATTCGACTAGTGAGAGGTATTTTTCTAATCCCTTAATTAATTAGCTACATCTGGTTCACATTTTTTAAATAGAAAATAACGCTAATAGTTCCTGCTGGATCTAACTCATTTTCATTGCTTTTTATTCAAAAAATACAGAAATTTGAAATAACAAAAAGAAAAATATCAGGCATTGGAAATCTATTTTTTGGAGCAAAATTTTATGGAGAAAAAATAGTTTTTAGGTGAATAAGTCTTTAAATAAATGTAGAAGCTTCCTGTTTTATGTGTTTGATATGTTCAATCTTAAAAATCTGAGCTCTTAATAATACCTTTAAAAATGAAAAATCATTGACATTGGCAACATAGCTTTAGATTTTAAAAAGTTGAAAATACATTCAGAAAATAAATTTATTTTATGCCACTTAATGTTACATATTTCAAGAGACATTTCAACTTTTAAAATTTTATTGATTTGATTTTTATTTATTTAATTATTTAGAGACAGGGTCTTGCTCTGTCACCCAGGATGGAAGTACAGTGATGTAAACTTGGTTTACTGCAGCCTCAAGCTCATAGGTTCAAGTGATCCTCCCACCCGAACCCCACAAGTAGCTGGGACTGCAGCTAATTTTTTTATTTTTTGTAGAGATGGGGGTCTCGCTATGTTGCCCAGGCTGGGATTTCAGCTTTTTTAGTAAAAGTAATACTCATTAAGAAAAAAATTTTAAACAGTGAAAAGTAAAAAAAAAAAATACATATATATTCCCCAAATTTGAACCCAACCACTATTAATATCTTTGTGCATTTCTTTTTGGTCTTTATTTTTCCCTATATATAGATTGGTAACATAGTTTGATCACATTGTATATATAAATTTGATCTTTTTTTCCAATAAACTTTAGATCACAGAATAAATTCTACTGTTCAAGGAACCTGAAATGCAGCTGCTGAAGGTTATCTGTGCCTTTACTCTCTGCAGCTTAAAGACATCTTTTAGAGAAAATATATAAAACCTAAGAGTCATGCATTTGAGATTTTTTTTTTTTTTTTTTTTTTTTTTTTTTTTTGAGAGGGGGTCTTGCTCTGTCACCCAGGCTGGAGTACAATGGTGCAATCTCGGCTCACTGCAACCTCCGCCTCCTGGGTTCAAGCAATTCTCTACCTCAGCCTTCTGAATAGCTAGGATTATAGGTGCCTGGCACCACGGCTTGCTAATTTTTGTAGAGACAAGGTTTCACCATCTTGGCCAGGCTGGTCTTGAACTCCTGACCTCGTGATCCACCCAGCTTAGACTCCCAAAGTGTTGAGATTACAGGTGTGAGCCACTACGCCTAGCTAAGATTTCTTTATTATCTTTCCATTGCATAGTTCCCCTAATCAACTAGCAGCCATCACATAAAACATTCATTCTTCAAGAAAATTTTACTTCTCACCTTCTGAGCTGCAAGATGGAGGGCTGTTCTCTGGCTATGATCAGTTTTATTCACATCTGCTCCTGCCTTCAGAAGAGCGTCTGCACAATCCAATCTGTCAGCCAACACGCAATACATAAGTGGTGTTCTCCCAAATTGATCTTCTTTGTCTTTAAGAGCAGAGTTTCCTATGAGGATAAGAAACAGATAATATTTGATAATTGTTATTACTAATATAAGTAGGAATATTTACTGTTTATTATCAAGTATTGTGCTAAATGTATTAAATATATCATCTCATTTTTACTTGTCCTATGAAGTAGATATTACCATTGTCATATTGTAGGAAACTGAGGCTCAAAGAAGTAGCCAGTCTATGTTCACACTGAAAGTAGGTGGAATTAGAAGTCAAACTGACTGATAACTCAATCATCTTATGCTGAACTAACATTTTGAGATTCAGAGCTACTTATGTTCCTCCCTCCCTCACTCTTGTCTTTTAAAACAAATATTTAATTAGTGCCAATTGTACACTAGGCATGTAGTATGTTTTATGAATGACATAAAAATGAATCACAGGCTGGGTGTGGTTGCTCATGCCTGTAATCCCAGCACTTTGGGAGGTTGAGGTGGGCAGATCACCTGAAGTCAGGAGTTCGACACAAGCCTGACCAACACGATGAAATCCCATCTCTACTAAAAATTCAAAAATTAGCCGGATATGGTGGTGGGCACCTATAAACCCAGCTACTTGGGAGACGGAGGCAAGAGAATCTCTTGAACCTGGGAGGCAGAGGTTGCAGTGAACCAAGATCATACCATTGTACTCCAGCCTGGACAAGAACAAAACTCCATCTCAAAAACAAAACAAAACAAATCACAGCTGATTTTCCTTTCTAGACAAGATGACAAGATAGAACAAGTACATAATATTGTCATCCTCCTGCTAATTACAACTGAAATCTCCGGGGCAAAAGACAAAATAAATGACAGGTGGAGAAGGGAAGGCAACCTTGACTAGGAACTTTGGAACTTGAGAGACAACCTGGTGGTAAGTTCCCTGAAGAGTTTTTTGTTTGTTTGCTTGTTTGTTTTTGCCTCCAATCTATAGTAAATTAGGGGCTAGAGTAGGCTAAAGTCCAGAAACACCAAGGCGCACAGTTGCCAAATTTCTTGAGAAGCCTACTCTCTCTAGTAAAAAGACTGAGAGGCAGGTAGGTCTGCTGAGTGAACCATTTGGCTATGCTCTACTCAAAACACATACAACAAAAGAAACTGTACCTCTTTTCCTCACTAGGCATTACAGAAACTGTTGGGAGGAGCCCTGTCAAACTATCATGACTTGAATTAGGCAAAGGATAGCAACAAGGTAGTATTTTACCCCTTTCAAACTAGAGAGTAGAAGAGGATTACGAAGAGGATGAAATTGGAGGAAGTAATTCTTTAAATTGGCATAATGTCAGGATGCTTTTGAGCAGCTCATGTGTGAAACTGGTCAGAATCAAGATAGCAAAAGATCTAAGAATTAAACTATAATTAGATTACTGCCTTTGTTCTAAGCGAGCCTGAGTAGCCCAGAGGTGTGGCAAACCAGAAAAGCCCTGCAAGATATCTGAAAACTAACTTGAAATTTGAACCACAAAATCAAAAGAGAATGTTCATTCTGCATCTTAACAGCTTGTCAGTTTACTAAAATAAGATATTTAAACAGGATCCAGAGTCTCATAATACAGAAAATGTCAAAGATATAATCCCAAATTACAAAACAACTCAAAAGTTGGGAAAATATTAATTTAAACAAGAAAAGACAATCAACAGGCACCAACACTGTGATGACACAGATGTATTAGAACTATATGACAAGAATTTTAAATCAACTCTTATAAAAATGCTCTAACAATCAACTATGAACATTCATGAAACAAACAGAACATCAGGAATGAAAAAGGAACAGCAGAGGTCAGGTGCGGTAGCTCACGCTTATAATCCCAGCGCTTTGGGAGGCGGGCAGATCACGAATTCAGGAGTTTGAGACTAGCCTGGCCAATATGGTGAAACCGTGTCTCTACTAAAAATACAAAAATTAGCTGGGCATGGTGGTGGATGCCTGTAATCCCAACTACCGGGGAGGCTGAGGCAGGAGAATGGCTTGAACCTGGGAGGCGGAGGTTGCAGTGAGCCAAGATAGCTTGGGCATTAGAACTAGACTTCATCTGGAAGAAAAAAAAAGGAAAGAAAAAGAGCAGCAGAATGTAAATAACTGAAAAAAAAAAAAAATAGACTGTTTTTATCCTCTTTAGTTTTTTGTTTTTATTTTAATGAGGGTCTCACTGGGCTGTCCAGGCTAGTCTTGAACTCCTGGTCTCAAGCAATTCTCCTTGACTCAGACTCCTGAGTAGCTGGGACTACAAGTCACACCCAGATTATCCTTTTTAGGTTTTAGAATTATGTTTTGATGATTGAGAGCAAAAATAGCCTCATTGTCTAATGCGGTTCTCAGTTTATGTAGAGGTGATTTTTAAGATAACTATATCAAAAAGAAGGGTAAAGGGACCTAAGTAGTGATAAGGCTTCTGTATCGCACCCAAAGTGGAAAATACAAAGAATGTAATAAAATAAGTATATATATATTCTAATACCTAGATCATACACACACACACACACACACACACACACACACACACACATGCACACATGCAGAAACAAACAAAAAACCTCCAACAAAAACAAACTATACAAAGAGATTTATTTAAGAACACAATATAGGCCCAACATGGGCCTATTTATTTAAAAACACAATATAGGCCCAGCATGGGCCTATAATCCCAACATTTTGGGAGGCCAAGGTAGGTAGATCACTTGAGGCCTGGAGTTCCAGACCTGGTCAACATGGCAAAAACCTGTTTCTACTAATAATACAAAAATTAGCCAGGTGTGGTGGTGGCGCATGCCTGTAATACCAGCTACTTGGGAGGCTGAGGCATGAGAATCACTTGAACCCAGGAGGCAGAGGTTGCATTGAGTCGAGATCGTACCACTGTACTCCAGCCTTCGTGACAGAACAAAAACCACAATATAAGATATCACTTCACATACACTAGGATAGGTATAATAAAAAAATACATATAATAACAAGTACTGATGAGAATATGGAGAAATCAAAACCCCATGTACTACTGGTAGGAATCTGAAATGATGCAGTCACTTTGGAAAATATTCTGGCAGTTCCATAAAACATTGAGTAACCATTTGACCCAGCAATTCCACTCCCAAGTATGTACCCAAGAGAAATGAAGACATATGTTCACACAAAACTGATACACAAATATCCAAATGTCCATAAGTTGTTCATCAGCTGATGAATGGTTAAACAAAATGTTGTTTATCTCTACAGTGAAATATTATTCAGCACAAAGAATGAAGGTCTAATAGATGCTCAGCATCATGAACCTTGAAAACATTATGCTAAGTGAAAGAAGGCAGCCAAAAAATACCACATGTTGTATAATTACATTTATGTGAAATATCTGGCACTGGCATATCTATAGAGACAGAAAGTAGATGATAGTTGCCTAGGACTGGGGGTGGGGCACAAATTTGAGGAGTAACAGCTAAAGGGTGAAGGGTTTCTTTGTGGGGTTATGAAATCGTTCTAACATCAATTATGGTTATGTTTGTCCAACACTGAATATACAAAACCACTCAATTGTACACTTCAAATTTTGAATTGTATGGTATGTGAATTATATCTTAATAAAGCATTACAAAAAGCTCTACTATATATAAATTAAAATGGCATACTAAAAATAGTCAAGAAATGGAAAGGAGGACAGGAATAAAAAACAGAAGGAACATGCAGTGTTCAACACAATAAATTGGAAATCTTAAATCTTAACATTCATAATTACGTTAAATGTAAATGGTATAAACACACCAATAAAAAGGCTGAGATAAAAAAGAAGACTCGATTATATGCTATTTATAAGAAACTCACTTAAAATACAATAACATAGGTGGTTAAAAGTAAAAGAATGAGCAAAACTATAATAAACAAATACTAATGAAAAGAAAGCTCGAGTTAAGTATATTAATATCTAGTAAGGTAAACTTTAAAGACAAGACAATTACCAGAAACAAATAGAGATATTATATAACAATAAAAGGGTCAATTCAACAAGAATATATACAATTCCTAAATGTACATGTACTAAATCACAGAGCTTCACAATACTGGCAGCAAAAACTGATAGAACAGAAAGAAACACTTGAAAACACAATTATAATTGGTAACTTCAACACTCTTCTTTCAATAATTGCTAGAACCACTAAAATGAAAATCAGCAAGGACACAGAAGAACTGAACACTGAAAAAATGCAACAGGATACAACTGATATTTATTGAACACTTCATCTAATGACAGCCAGAAATACAGTCTTTCAAAACACCCATGGGACCCTCACCAAAATACTCAATATACTACATCATAAATGAATATTAACAGATTAAAAACTGAAGTCATACAAAGTGTGTTATTTGATGACAATGTAATTAAACTAGAAATCAATGACAGAATGATAACAGGAAATAATGAAATATTTAAGATAATCCATGGGTTAAAGAGAGAATCTCAAGGGAAATTAAAAAGTATAATTAAATGAATAAAAATATATTATTTTAAGGTTCTTGCACCACCCATGAAGGAAGCTTAGAAGGAAATATATAGTAATGAATGCTTTTAATTAGAATAGAAGAATAGTTTCAAATCAATTATCTATGCCTCTACTGTAGAACACTAAAACAGAAGAGCAAATTTAACCCAAAACAAGCAGAAGGAAGTACATAAGAAAAATAAGAACAGAGAGCAATTACATTAAAGTCAGAAAAAAATTGAGAAAATCAATGAAGCTAAAAGTTGGTTCTTGGAAAATAAAATTAATAAATCTCTAATCAGATTGATCATTAAAAACAGAGGAGACACAAATTCCCAGTATCAAGAATAGCAGAGGGGTCATCACTACAAAGCCTGCAGATATTAAAAGGCAATAAGGGAATGTCATAAGCCATAAACTCACAATTTGAGTGAAATGGATAAATTCCTTGAAAGACATAATCCTTCAAAGTCCGCTTAAGATACAGATGAACTCTCAACAGTACTTGTGGTAGAATTCTGAGATGGCATCTAAGACTTCCAGCTCCTGATATACATGCCCTGTATGATCCCCTTCTCTTGACTGTGGGTAGAACTATGATATCACTCCCATGATTAGATTTTCTTATGTGGCAAATGTGAAGGGTTTTACAGATGTAATTAGGTCCCTTAATCTTTTAACTTAAAATTAATCATAAGAGAGATTAGTTTGGGTTGCTTTGACCTAATCAGGCGAGCCTTTCAAAAGAGTGTCGGGGACAGAGGAAGAAACTGGAGAGATCTGAAGTAGCAGAGATACTTTCCTGCTGGCCTTGAAGAAGCAGACTGCCATGAGTTTTAAAATTGTATCCCCCCCCCCAAAAAAAAAAAGAAAAGAAAAACCTGTAGTCAGCTCCTTCACCCCTATTGGTTGGAGTTAAGGCTTTCAGGTTCTTTCTGGGCTACATAGTTCTTTCCAGGGTACCTTGTAGCAATCTGAGAGTTCAGTATCACATTCTGCCAGGACCAAAGATCCAGGAGGAGCTTAGAGCTATGACTAGACTATTGACTGATCCATCAACAAATGTGCACCTTGATCCCAGAGTCTTCACAAATGCTCACCAAAGAAAGACTCCCAGGATGATTTAGAGGCCTCTCATAACTTCTGCTCCAAAACATTAATAAAGAATCTTGGTAACTTGATTCTCCACCCACATATCAAATTCCCTTACCCTCTACCAGAAGGTTCACCCCAACAACAAGATAGAAGAGCAAAGACCTTCCAGGACATCAGAGATGGTCTTCCTTATACGAAGAGAGGAGTGAGGACATTGTCATCTGCATGGCAAGAAAGAATGGTAAAACTGAGATACTTGTTACTCAACAGATTTTCTCAGCTTAAACGAGATAGACTGTATTGGTATACAGTCTGAGATAGACTGTATACCAATAATTTCGATAGCCTATGATGAGTGATGTCTTTTTCTTCTTGTATCTTTTCCTTCCTACCTTGATAGCAGTAATTTATAAGGAATCTGTGTAAGTTTGAATGTATTTTAATAGCTTGAATATACTTTAGCTCCACTTTTTGGTTTGACCCCAAAGCAGCACCAATAAGTCTGAAGTATTCTGCCATGTTTTATTTTTATTAATTAATTAATTAATTAATTTTTTGAGAAAGGGTTTCACTTCCGTTGCCCAGGCTGGAGTGCAATGGCATGATCTCGGCTCATTGCAAACTCCGCTTCCTGGGCTCAAGCAATTGTTGTCTTAGCCTCCCAAGTAGCTAGGACTACAGGCGCATGCATTGCATCAGCTAATTTTTGCATTTTTTGCAGAGACAGGGTTTTGTCATGTTGTCTAGGCTGGTCTTGGACTCTTGAGCTCAAGTGATCTGCCTGCCTCGGCCTCCCAAAGTGCTGGGATTATAGGCATGAGCCACCACACAGGCCTCCCACATGTTTTAGAAGCGTAAGTCAGTGAGATGAAACCCAACATCTAGAATTTGAAGCAAGGTAACTTGTGGGGAAAGAATGAAAACATTGAGTAGTTTGACTACTGCATAATAACACACTATTTTTTCAATTTTCAGTAACATAAATATGCATATAGAGAAACAATAAAGTTGATACATTTGATTAACTTAAACAAAAAAAAGAAAGAAAATGAATTTTGCCAATGTGCAGTGGGGAGAGAATCCTAAATCTCAGATGAGACCTTAGCCCTCGCTGACGCCTTGATTGCAGTTTAGTGATACCATGAGCAAAAGCCTCAGCTTGAGCAGTGTCTAGACTCCTGACATACAGACTGTAAAGTAATAAATGTTTGTTATTTGTAAGCTAAGTTTGTGTCAATTTGTTACACAGCAATAAAAACCTAATATAGTACTATATTTATTAAAAAATTAAATTCATAGTTAATCTTGACTATAAAGTACCACTAAGAATAATTTCTTTTTTTTTTTTTTTTTTAGACAGAGTTTCACTCATGTTACCCAGGCTGGAGTGTAATGGCGCGATCTCGGCTCATCGCAACCTCCGCCTCCTGGGTTCAGGCAATTCTCCTGCCTCAGCCTCCTGAGTAGCTGGGATTACAGGCACGCGCCACCACGCCCAGCTAATTTTTTGTATTTTTAGTAGAGATGGGGTTTCACCATGTTGACCAGGATGGTCTCGATCTCTTGACCTCGTGATCCACCTGCCTCGGCCTGCCAAAGTGCTGGGATTACAGGCTTGAGCCACCGCGCCCGGCCAAGAATAATTTCTTAAAAACTTCCCAGAGAAATCTTTGTGGAAGTGAATGTGCAGCTTTAAAATTGTGATAGAAAGGCAAAAGAAGTAGAAGAATAAGTTTTTGGAAAAAAATTATTAAAAAAAAAAAAAAAAAAAGAACAAAGTTGGTGAATTTACATTGTATGATATGAAGGCATATTGTAAACCCACAGTAATGAAGAGAATGTGGTAGTGGCAAAGAAACAGAGTCATAGACCAAAAAAGATTTGGGAGTATGTAAATAGATGTATACAGATATGCTAATTGACTCTGACAAAGATACAAAGGCAAACCAATGTCTTTTAAATAAATGGTGCTGGAAAGGCCAGGCATGGTGACTCATGCCTGTAATCTCAGCACTTTAGGAGGCTAAGGTGGGCAGTTCACTTGAGGCCAGGAGTTTGGACCAGCCTAGCCAACATGGTGAAACCCCATCTCTATTAAAAATACAAAATTTAGCTAGGCATGGTGGCAGGCAGCTGTAATCCCAGCTACTCGGGAGGCTGAGGCAGGCGAATATATATAAAAATTTTAGAAGCAATTGAAGGTGAAAACCTTTGTGATTTTGTGTTAGGCAAAGGTTTCTTAGATATGATACAAAAGAATAATCCATAAAAATTAATAAATAAGATTTCATCCAAATAAAAAAATGTGCTTGAAAACACATGAATTTTTTTTTAACAAAACCACAAATTGGGAGTAAATATTTGTAAAACACATATTTGATAAGGCCTTTTTTTTTGAGATGGAGTCTCACTCTGTCACCAGGCTGGAGTGCAGTGGCAGGATCTCAGTTCACTGCAAACTCCACCTCCCAGGTTCATGCGATTCTCCTGCCTCAGCCTCCCACATAGCAGGATTATAGGCATGTGCCATCATGCCAACTAATTTTTGTATTTTTGGTAGAGGCGGGGTTTCACCATGTTGGCCAGCATGGTTTCCATCTCTTGACCTCATGATCCGCCTGCCTCGGCCTCTCGAAGTGCTGGGATTACAGGTGTGAGCCACTGTGCATGGCCCTGATAAGTCCTTTTATTCTGGAATAAATAAAAAAATTCTTACAATAGAACAATAAAAAGATGGATAATGAAACTAAGGCTGGATGCAATGGCTCACACCTGTAATCACAGCACTTTGGGAGGTAGAGGCAGGTGGATCGCTTAAGCCCAGGAGTTTGAGACCAGCCTGGGCAACATGGCAAAACCTCATCTCTACTAAAAATACAAAAATTATCCAGGTGCAGTGGCTGGACTCCTGCCTGTAATCCCATCTACTTGGGAGGCTGAGGCATGAGAATCACTTAAACCTGGGAGGTGGAGGTTGCAGTGAGCCGAGATTGTGCCACTGCTCTCCATCCAGTCTGGGTGACAGAGTATAACCCTGTCTCAAAAAAAAAAAAAAAAAAAAAAGGAAAGAGAGAAAAAAGAAATTAAAAGGTTTTAATAGACATTTCACTAAATAAGCATATGAAAAGATTCTCAACATAATTTATACATAGGGAAATGTAAACCTAACCTATAATGCAATACCATCATACATCTATTATTAGAATGGCTAAAATGAAAACAGTCAAAAGCAAATCTTACAATACCAAATGCTATTAAGGATACGGAACATAGTTGGTAGAAATGCAAAAATGTTATAGCTACTATAAAAACTGTAGTCAAATAATGATGGCCTAATAATTTTTCACCTAAGCATTTACTAAAGAGAAATAAAAGCATGAAAGCTTAAGTTCATTTAAATAATTGTCTGTGAATATTTACAGCAGTTTTATTCATAATTGCTAAACATTGAAACATCCCAATTGTCCTTCAACTGGAAAATGAGAAAATAATCTGTAGTACATCCATACAATGGAATATAGCTCACTAATAAAAAGGGAACGAACTACTAATTGACTCAACAACACAGAAAAGTCTCAAATACCTTATGCCAAGTGAAAGAAATCCACTTCACCAGAAACAGTGGCTCACGCCCATAATCCTAGCACTTTGGGAGACTGAGGGGGAGGATCCCTTGAAGGCTGGAGTTTGACACCAGCCTGGACAACATGGCAAACCCACATCTCTAGAAAACACACACACACACACACACACACACACACACACACACACACAGACACACAGACACAAAGGCTCAGGAGGCTGAGGTGGGAGGATCACTTGAGCCTGGGAGGTTGAGGCTGCAGCGAGCCATGATTGTACCACTGCACTCCCAGCCTGGGAGACAGGGTGAGACTGTCTCAAAAAAAAAAAAAAAAAGTCTGTCTCAAAGAAATATATCATGTGACACATTTGCATGGGACTGTAGAAAAGTCAAAACTATAGAGACAGAAAACAGACCAGTGGTTACCACAGACTGGAATATGTGGAAGGAGGGGAGAAACTGGCCATAAAAGGACACAGTTCTAACATTTTGGGGCATGATAGAACTGTTCTATAACTTGATGGTCATGGTGATTACATGATTATATATTTGTCAAAATTAAATAACTGTATACTAACAAGGGTGAAATTTACTGTATTATACCTTAATACATTTTAGTTAAAAACAATAACTACAAAAGATGCCATGGCTCCAGTCATGCACTGTAAGTGAAAACAAGGTTGCCACTTTTGTTACAGATAATCATTAAGTATTCATCTCTTACTAGCTGAGGGTAATTACATCTGGGTTGAACAAGAAAGCCAGTTACTTCTAAGGTATCTTGGCCTGAACTGTGCTAATGGAGGAAGTGAACTGACAAAATAAAATGTTTTCTTTGGAAAATGGAAATGTCAATGGGTACAGTTAGATATGAGAAATAAGTTTTGGTGTTTTATTGCACAGTAGAGTGACTATAGTTAATAATATCATATTGCGTATTTAAAAATAGCTAGGATGTTGAATGCTTTCACTATAAAGAAATGATAAATGTTTGAGATAATGCATATGCTAAATACCATAATTTGATCATCACACAATGTATACATGTATTGTAACATCGCACTCTACTCACATAAACAAATACAATCAGTATGCATCAATTAAAACTAAAAAAAAAAAAAAAAAAAAAAAAAAAAGACACCAGATAAATGACTGGGTTGTTTTGGGCACGAAAATAAGCTACTGTTTTAGTTTGAAATACCTCAACATATATTTTAATCTTGGACATACTGGGACCCCGAAAGACTTCCTAGCTTCTCAGCAATTTACTTTGCTAATCTATGCTTCCATGTATACTGGTAAAAACCAAGAAAGGTCATTGGTCTGGAAATTTGAAAGAGCCTTATAGATGTATTCAGGTTGTGTATAACACCTAGAGAAGGCAGGTATTCTTTTTCAGTACCTTTGTTTTGAAGATAGAGGCAAATTTTGCACTGTATTCAACACATCTGATAACAGAAGCCCCTATGCACAAGGTTCTGTGTGGTACAACAGTATATTCTTTCCACTAGAGCCTCCAATATCTAATCTAGAAGATTCCAAAGATTCTATTACTGTATTTATAGATAAA
Organism: Sapajus apella; assembly: GCF_009761245.1. Classification (NCBI taxonomy): domain Eukaryota; kingdom Metazoa; phylum Chordata; class Mammalia; order Primates; family Cebidae; genus Sapajus; species Sapajus apella. The sequence continues at coordinate 6,495,532 of NW_022436986.1, read as the reverse complement.
GATTTATTGAACCCCAAACTCATTAACAGAACTAAAATATAGTATAAGAGCACATTCCTTTTGTTGGTTTGAGTCCTTCTGGAGCCAAAATGATACTTACAGAGAATATGCCATAATAAGGCTAGTCTCCAGTTGTCTTTCATGATTAAAGGGCAGTCTCTACTGGCATCTTGTTAGGCTAAGCAAAGATAGTAGTAGCTAGTATTAGTAACATAACAGTAATTAATTTAACCTTTCTGCCTAGGGAGACACTCATCCTTGGAAGCTTTAGAAAGGGAGAAGATTAGGAACTAAGGTCACAAGAGTAACTGCTGAATAACAAAGGTCATTTTACATTCGGGGATAATCCTAAGTCGAGCTTGTCCAACCCATGGCCTGTGAGCCACATGTGACCCAGGAAGGCTTTGAATGCTGCCCAACACAAATTTGTAAATTTTCTTAAACCATTTTGAGTTTTTGAGTTTTTTTGGTTTTTTTTTGCTCATCAGCTATTGTTAATGTTACTATATTTTATGTGTGGCCCAAGATAACTGATTTTCCAATTCCCAGGGAAGCCAAAAGCTGAACGCCCCTGTTCTAAGTGATTAGGCTCCTCAGGGCCGAAGTAGAGTCAGCATCATGGGGTTAGTAGGTAACTCACCTTCTAGGACATAGAACTTTAGGCCAATACTGTCCTTTTCCTAAGTCTTATGTAAGATACAGGGAAACTTCAAGCCTTCTCTTTGTTCCCTGAGATAAATTGTTTCTATGTAACTGGTATATGTATTTCCCAGAAGAGAAGACATTATTGGGTTATGTCACCGCAATCCAATATGTTGTGTCTATAAGGCAAAATTTGTCTGCTTGAGGAAATTGAAAGTATATATCCCCTGGCCGGGTGTGGTGGCTCATGCCTATAATTCCAGCACTTTGGGAGGTTGAGGTGGGTGGATCACCTGAAGTCAGGAGTTTGAGATCAGCCTGGCCAACATGGCAAAACCCTGTCCCTACCAATTATACAAAAATTACCTGAGTGTGGTGGCACATGCCTGTAGTCCCACCTACTTGGGAGGGAGGCTGAGGCAGGAGAATCACTTGAACCTGGGAGGTGGAGGTTTCAGTGAGCCGATATCGCGCCACTGCACTCCAGCTTGGGTGACAGAGTGAGACTCTGTCTCAAAAGAAAAAAAAACTATATATCCCCAAAATGATTAGAAAAAGTAGCACTCAGCCTCACTTAGGTCCTATCTTGAGTAGCTCTAGGGGCACAGCGGCTTCATGCCTAGTTTCTGAATAATGAGGGTACCATTAGGTCCTGGGCTTCCTGGTTGAAAGACAGTAACTGAGCAATGATCCAATAAAACAATGTATTATTTGGAAATATTTGGTAATTGCAACATGTTGTACAAATGTAGAGCTTATGATGTAACTAACATTCACGGGATGACAGCGTATTTAAATTTGATTCCTATCAGGAACAGTTAATATAGAAAGCAGCTGGCTACTGTGCTGTGTTGTGTTAATTATTCTGGCAACTGTGGAGATGGCCTCTAGTCCATGACCAGTTGGTTCTTGCTCAAGTGGGGCTGGCATTCTGCATGTGCTCTGTCTCAACACAGTCCAGAAAGCTGAGCTGGAAGCATGACTGGAAAGCCACTGCTCTGTTGCATTCAGTTATTTTAGGGCTTGTTGAAGCATAAGAGTCTGTATGGTTAATGGGCTGGTATGCGCAGAAACTAGAGTTCCAACTCTAGCAGTTAGAGGAAATGACTGTCACTTGCAGTGAGTTGTGCTAGTCTGCACAATAGCTTCAGCAACGCAATGTCCAATACAAGTAACAAAAGCAGTCTCTACTTACATCTTATTTGCTTGTTCTAAAATGTTCTATTTGCATGGTATCCAAGATGTATTTATTTCATCTGATTTCACCCACTTCTTTTTTTTTTTTTTTTTTTTTAGACGGAGTCTAGCTGGGTCGCCCAGGCTGAAGTGCAGTGGCATGATCTCGGCTCACTGCAACCTCTGCCTCCCGGGTTCAAGCAATTCTCTTGCCTCAGCCTCCCGAGTAGCTGGGACTACGGGCGCACACCACCACGCCTGGCTAATTTTTTTGTATTTCTTTAGTAAAGACAGGGTTTCACAGTGTTGCCCAGGCTGGTTGCAAACTTCTGCGCTCAGGCAATCCGCCCACCTCGGCCTCCCAAAATGCTGGGATTACAGGTGTGAGCCACCGCGCCCGGACCCACTTTTTACTTTACATATGTTATACTGTTACAATCTTGGGAAGGCATTTTGCTGTCCTTAAAAAACATTTGCTTATTGTTATAGAGCAACAACATGGGAACCATGGAAAGAACATAGGATTCGTCATCAGATAACTTGGTTTGAGGCTCAACTTTGTCAGTTTTTAACTGTGCAACTAAATTTCTCAACTTCTGAGTCTCAGTGTCCTAACATATGAAATGAGAATAGTAACATGAGACATATTGTATCTTGAGAGCACTTGAGATTTTACAAAATATTTTTATAACATAATTTGTGCAGGTATCTTACAATGTCATTTTCACTCACTGCTATTTCAAAATTATCATAGCTGTTAGACCTGCCCATATACCTTGCTATTTAATATGTTCATAAAAAATTATGGCAGAATATTGCTAAGTCTCTAAAAATATTTCATATTTCAATAAAACTGGTTTCCTCTGTAATCCTCTATATTGCATTTCAGCTCTTAAAAATATATTTTTTTTCCCCTGAGGTGTCCAGAGGCTTACCAGATTGCCAAAAGGGCCCATAGCACAAAAATGTTAAGAAAAATCCCATCTAGATAATCACTCATATCATCGTTCAAGGTTCAGACCTAATCAATTCTTTCTTATCTTTCTCATGCCTATTTATTCATACATATTAAACTGCACGTGTGTAAAAAAATATCTACCCATACATTGAGGTCCCATAGTTTAGTAGTTAAAAGGATGGACTCTGAAATCAGACTTCTTGGGTTCAATCTCAGCTCTGCCACTTCTTAGACAAGTTACTTAACCCTCTCTGCATCTCAATTTTCTTACTTACAAAATGAGGGTAATACTAATACCTCAAACTCTTCATATTATTTTACTGTTAAGTAAGTTAATGAGTTGCCAAACAATACAGTGGCTGGCACATAAAATATAACTTTATAAATGTTAGCTAATTTTATTACTATTATTGGTATGGATGCATAAACATGTAAGTATATTTATAAACACATTTGTATATAAGCAAGTTTTTTTTTTTTTGAGACGGAGTCTTGCTCTGTTGCTAGGCTGAAGTGCAGCACGATCTTGCCAGGCTGGAGTGCAGTGGCACGATCTTGGTTCACCACAACCTCCGCCTCCCAGGTCAAGTGATTCTCCTGCCTCAGCCCCCAGAGAAACTGGGACTACAGGCACGCGCCACCACGTCCAGTGATTTTTTTTTTTTTTTTTAGTAGAGACGGGGTTTCACCATGTTGGGCAGGAAGGTCTCAATCTCTTGATCATATGATCTGCCCACTTCAGCCTCCCAAAGTGCTGGAATTACATGCGTGGGCCATGGTGCCTGGTCTATAAGCAAGCATTTAAAAAACATTTAATGACGCCAACATTTAAAGGTAGGGATTGAGGTAAAGGAAGAAGTAACTTGAAATAGTACCTCTACTCTGTCATGGTGGATAAATCCTTAAAGATGGGAAGAAACCAGTGCAAAAAGGATGAAAACACCCAAAACCAGAACACCTCTCCTCCTAAAAGGGATCACAACTCCTCACCAGCAAGGGAACAAGGTTGGATGGAGAACGAGTACGATGAAATGACAGAATCAGACTTCAGAAGGTGGGTAGTAAGAAACTTCTGTGAACTTAAAGAACATGTTCTAACCAAATGCAAAGAAACTAAGAACCTTGAAAAAAGATTTGATGAAATGCTAACGAGAATGGACAAAATAGAAAGGTATATAAGTGAATTGATAGAGCTGAAAAACACAACACGAGAACTTCGCGAAGCATGCACAAGTATCAACAGCCGAATTGACCACGCAGAAGAAAGGATATCAGAGGTCAAAGATCAACTCAATGAAATAAAACGGGAAGGCAAGAATGGAGAAAAAAGGGTAAAAAGGAATGAAAAGTCTCCAAGAAATGTGGGACTATGTGAAAAGACCTAATCTACGTTTGATAGGCGTATCCGAATGTGACGAAGAGAATGAATCCAAGCTGGAAAATACTCTTCAGGATATTATCCAGGAAAACTTCCCCAACCTAGCAAGGCAGGCAAACATTCAAGTCCAGGAAATACAGAGAACACCACAAAGATATTCGTCAAGAAGAGCAACCCCAAGGCACATAATCGTCAGATTCACCAGGGTCGAAATGAAGGAGAAAATACTAAGGGCAGCCAGAAAGAAAGGTCGGGTTACCCATAAAGGGAAGCCCATCAGACTCACAGCAGATCTCTCAGCACAAACCCTACAAGCCAGAAGAGAATGGGGGCCAATATTCAACATCCTTAAAGAAAAGAACTTTCTTTTTTTTTTTTGAGACGGAGTTTCGCTCTTGTTACCCAGGCTGGAGTACAATGGCGCGATCTCGGCTCACCGCAACCTCCGCCTCCTGGGTTCAGGCAATTCTCCTGCCTCAGCCTCCTGAGTAGCTGGGATTACAGGCACGTGCCACCATGCCCAGCTAATTTTTTGTATTTTTAGTAGAGACGGGGTTTTACCATGTTGACCAGGATGGTCTCGATCTCTTGACCTCATGATCCACCCGCCTCGGCCTCCCAAAGTGCTGGGATTACAGGCTTGAGCCACTGCGCCCGGCTCTAAAGATTTGATTTCTTTTTTGTTTTTGTTTTTTTTTTTTTGAGACGGAGTTTCGCTCTTGTTACCCAGGCTGGAGTGCAATGGCGCGATCTCCGCTCACCGCAACATCTGCCTCCCGGGTTCAGGCAATTCTCCTGCCTCAGCCTCCTGAGTCGCTGGGATTACAGGCACGCGCCACCATGCCCAGCTAATTTTTTTTTGTATTTTTAGTAGAGACAGGGTTTCACCATGTTGACCAGGATGGTCTCGATCTCTTGACCTCGTGATCCACCCGCCTCGGCCTCCCAAAGTGCTGGGATTACAGGCTTGAGCCACCGTGCCCGGCCCTGAAAAGAACTTTCAACCCAGAATCTCCTATCCAGCCAAACTAAGCTTCATAAGTGAAGGAAAAATAAAATCCTTTGGGAACATGCAAGTACTCAGAGATTTTGTCACCACCAGGCCAGCTCTACAAGAGCTCCTGAAAGAGGCTCTACACAAATAAAGGAACAACAAGTACCAGCTCAACTAAAGGGCAAAACACCCAGCTAGCACCAAAATGGCAGTATCAAATTCACACATAACAATATTAACCCTAAATGTAAATGGACTAAATGCCCCAATCAAAAGACACAGACTGGCAAATTGGATAAAAAGACAAAACCCATCGGTGTGCTGTATCCAGGAAACCCATCTCACATGCAAGGATACACAAAGGCTCAAAATAAAGGGATGGAGGAAGACTTACCAAGCAAATGGAGAGCAAAAAAAAGCAGGAGTTGCAATTCTCATCTCTGATAAATTAGACTTTAAAGCAACAAAGATCATAAGAGACAAAGAGGGACATTACATAATGGTAAAAGGATCAATGCAACAAGAAGAGCTAACGATCCTAAATATATACGCACCCAATACAGGAGCACCCAGATACATAAAGCAAGTTCTTAATGACTTACAAAGAGACTTAGACTCCCACACAATTATAGTGGGAGACTTTAACACCCCATTGTCAATATTAGACAGATCAACCAGACAGAAAATTAACAAGGATATCCAGGACTTGAACTCAGACCTGGACCAAGCAAACCTAATAGACATTTACAGAACTCTCCACCTCAAATCCACAGAATATACATTCTTCTCAGCACCACATCACACCTGCTCTAAAATTGACCACATAATTGGGAGTAAATCACTCCTCAGCAAATGCAAAAGAATGGAAATCGTAACAAACAATCTCTCAGATCACAGTGCAATCAAGTTAGAACTCAGAATTCAAAAACTAACCCAGAACCGCACAGCTTCATGGAAACTGAACAACTTGCTCTTGAATGTTGACTGGATAAACAATGAAATGAAGGCAGAAATACAGATGTTCTTCGAAACCAACGAGAATGAAGACACAACATACCAAAATCTCTGGGACACATTTAAAGCAGTCTCTAGAGGAAAATATATAGCAATAAGTGCCCACATGAGAAGCAAGGAGAGATCAAAAATTGACACCCTATTGTCAAAACTGAAAGAGCTAGAGGAGCAAGATCAAAAAAACTCAAAGTCTAGCAGAAGACAAGAAATAGCTAAGATCAGAGCAGAACTGAAGGAGATAGAGACACAAAAAAACCCTTCAAAAAATCAATAAATCCAGGAGCTGGTTTTTTGAAAAGATCAACAAAATAGACAGACCACTAGCCAGATTAATAAAAAAGAGAGAATAACCAAATTGATGCAATAAAAAACGATAAAGGGGATATCACCACAGATTCCACAGAAATTCAAAACATCATCAGAGATTATTACAAACAACTCTATGCACATAAACTAGTAAACCTGGAAGAAATGGATAAATTCCTGGACACTTGCCTCTTCCCAAGCCTAAACCAGGAAGAAGCCGAAACCCTGAACAGACCCATAACAAGGTCTGAAGTTGAGGCACCAATTAAGAGCTTACCACCCAAAAAAAGCCCAGGTCCAGATGGGTTCACAGCCGAATTCTACCAGACATACAAAGAGGAGCTGGTACCATTTCTTCTGAAACAATTCCAAACAATACAAAAAGAGGGAATTCTTCCCAAATCATTTTATGAGACCAACATCATCCTGATTCCAAAACCAGGCAGAGACTCAACAAGAAAAGAAAACTTCAGGCCAATATCCATGATGAACATAGATGCAAAAATCTTCAATAAAATACTGACAAGCTGATTGCAACAGCACATCAAAAAGCTTATCCACCATGATCAAGTAGGCTTCATCCCGGGGATGCAAGGCTGGTTCAACATACGCAAGTCTATAAACGTAATTCACCACATAAACAGAACCAAAGACAAAAACCACATGATTATCTCAATTGATGCAGAGAAGGCCTTTGACAAAATTCAACAGCCCTTTATGCTAAAAACCCTCAATAAGCTAGGTATCGATGGAACGTATCTCAAAATAATAAAAGCTATTTATGACAAACCAACAGCCAATATCATACTGAATGGGCAAAAACTGGAAGCATTCCCCTTGAAATGGGGTACCAGACAAGGATGCCCTCTCTCACCACTGCTATTCAATATAGTATTAGAAGTTCTAGCCAGAGCAATCAGGCAAGAAAAAGAAATAAAGGGTATTCAAACAGGAAAGGAGGAATTCAAATTGTCTCTATTTGCAGACGACATGATTGTATATCTAGAAGACCCCATCGTCTCAGCCCCAAACCTCCTGAAACTGATAAGCAAGTTCAGCAAAGTCTCAGGATACAAAATCAATGTGCAAAAATCACATGCATTCCTATACACCAATAACAGACTTAAAGAGAGCCACATCAAGAACAAACTTCCATTCACAATTGCCACAAAGAGAATAAAATACCTAGGAATACAACTAACAAGGAATGTAAAGGACCTCTTCAAGGAGAATTACAAGCCGCTGCTCAACGAAATAAGAGAGGACAAAAACAGACGGAGAAACATTCCATGTTCATGGTTAGGAAGAATCAATATCGTGAAAACGGCCATACTGCCCAAAGTAATTTACAGATTCAATGCTATCCCCATCAAGCTACCAATGACCTTCTTCGCAGAACTGGAAAAAACCACCTTAAACTTCATATGGAACCAAAAGAGAGCCTGCATAGCCAAGTCAATTCTAAGCAAAAAGAACAAAGCGGGGGGCATCACACTACCAGACTTCAAACTATACTACAAGGCTACAGTAATCAAAACAGCATGGTACTGGTACCAAAACAGAGATATAGACCAATGGAACAGAACAGAGGTCTTGGAGGCAACACAACATATCTACAACCATCTGATCTTTGACAAACCAGTCAAAAACAAGCAATGGGGAAAGGATTCCCTGTTCAATAAATGGTGTTGGGAAAGCTGGCTAGCCACGTGCAGAAAGCAGAAACTGGACCCCTTCCTGACACCTTACACTAAAATTAACTCCAGATGGATTAAAGACTTAAACATAAGACCTAACACCATAAAAACCCTAGAAGAAAATCTCGGCAAAAATCATTCAGGACGTAGGTGTAGGCAAAGACTTCATGGCCAAAACACCAAAAGCATTGACAACAAAAGCCAAAATAGACAAATGGGACCTAATCAAACTCCACAGCTTTTGCACAGCAAAAGAAACAATCATTAGAGTGAATCAGCAACCAACAGATTGGGAAAAAGTTTTGCAGTTTACCCATCTGACAAAGGGCTGATATCCAGAATTTACAAAGAACTAAAACAGATTTACAAGAAAAAAACTAACAAGTCCATTCAAAAGTGGGCAAAGGATATGAACAGACACTTTACAAAAGAAGACATACATGAGGCCAACAAACATATGAAAAAATGCTCATCATCACTGGTCATCAGAGAAATGCAAATCAAAACTACATTGAGATACCATCTCATGCCAGTTAGAATGGCGATCATTAAAAAATCTGGAGACAACAGATGCTGGAGAAGATGTGGAGAAATAGGAACACTTTTACACTGTTGGTGGGAGTGTAAATTAGTTCAACCATTGTGGAAGACAGTGTGGCGATTCCTCAAGGACCTAGAAATAGAAATTCCATTTGACCCAGCAATCCCATTACTGGGTATATATCCAAAGGATTACAAATCGTTCTACTATAAGGACACGTGCACACGAATGTTCATTGCAGCACTGTTTACAATAGCAAAGACCTGGAACCAACCCAAATGCCCATCGACGATAGACTGGATAGAGAAAATGTGGCACATATACACCATGGAATATTATGCAGCCATCAAAAATGATGAGTTTGTGTCCTTTGTAGGGACATGGATGAACCTGGAAACCATCATTCTCAGCAAACTGACAGAAGAGCAGAAGATCAAACACCGCATGTTCTCCCTCATAGGTGGGTGTTGAACAATGAGAACACATGGACACAGGGAGGGGAGTACTACACACTGGGGTCAGTTGGGGGCAAATAGGGGAGGGATGGTGGAGGGTGGGGAGCTGGGGAGAGATGCCAGATGTAGGTGATGGGGAGGAAGGCAGCAAATCACACTGCCATGTGTTTATCTATGCAACAATCTTGCATGTTCTTCACATGTACCCCAAAACCTAAAATGCAATAAAATAAATAAATGGGAAAAAAAAAAAAAAAAGAAACAGTACCTCTACTCTGTCATTTATGAGGCTCACTTTCATATTTAAATACTGTGTCAGAAGATGTTAAAAACAAGTAGAGGAAATGATTTACAGAGATTATGCTTGCTCAGGACATGAACAGTGAAACAAAACTTGTAGTAGAATCACAATGGTGCTTCCTGGTCACAACACCACTGCAAAAGACCTCAAATATTATTGGCAGTAATGACAATATTGATCATTACACACTGTGCATATTTACAATTATTTTGTTTGGGTTTCTCAAAAAACCCCATAATATTAATCTTTGTTGCATTTAGTGCTTTTTCATCTTGAGACATTTCTGAAACTATGACAAGCTTATATTAGTCTAAGCTGCTACAACAATAACAGTAATAGGATATTAACTTATTGTCTACTATGTGTCAAGTACCACGGTAGATATTTTACTGTCATTATTTCATTTAACTCTCATGCAAGTGAAATATTATAATCTATAAAGATGAGGAAACTGGGTCTTAAAAATTAAATGGCTTAGTTAAGATAATACTACTAATAAATAATAGAATTTAAAATCCAGGTTTATCTACTGTAAAATCATACCTTTTTCTACCATACTATATTATATAGTATTAAAATGAATCTACTAAATTCTACTATCAATTACATTTCTAGTATTCATACAAATTATTTGAGTTTGGTATTAAGAGAAAAAGCTAAATGTCTATAAATGAGAACCATAGCATATAAACATTTTACTAAGTATGTTTATGTTTTTAATGCTCAGAAGTAAGCCCTCATACATCTGAATCTAGGAAGCGGTAAGTTACAGTAAAACATTAATCCACTGTATTAGGTTAAACACTAAGAATTGCTACTGAAATGATGTTTCGTTCAGAAAAGCCTCTTCAGTCCTCCTCCAGGACAATGGGCAACATAGAAAGTGTTCGACTTAATTAGTTGTGTACGTAGAAAGAGACACTCATCTGTTTCCATGGAGTCAAAAACATCACTGACATGCTTCACCATGGAAACAGAAAGGGGAAAACAGAAAATGCTAAAGTGAATGAATTTACTGAGCAGTTCGTGAACAAACATGCAAGAAAAAAAAAATTCATCTGTAGTACCATGTCATTAGTTTAGGAAAGAGAAAGAACACATATTTAGAGATTATCGAACATGTGCTACATAAAGAAAGGTTTAAAATACAGTGAAATTATGACCTGGCATTCATATGCATAGAAAAAAAATACACTGAAATTTAAGATGAAACAGTTATTATTTTTGTACAAATATACAAATGCTGGAAAATACTCAAGAGCAAAGGTATTACTGTCTATGCACAGAAAACATAATGGCACAATTCCGTAAAGATGAGGAGAGGGTACCCTCAGTCAGTAATTAATAAGAAGTTTCTCAGACAAGATAATAGAAAACAGAAAAACAATTTATAAATAAGTTTATTAGCTATATACCGGTTTCATATCATGATTGCTTTTAAAGGATATCCTCGTTGGGGCTTTTCAAGGTTTCAAGTTTTAACAATAACACATTAATTAATCTGTATGACTAAGCCATATAAATATAAGTGTTTTTAATTTACGACAATACTGCACCTTTTTCTTTAGATGTCATATTTTTAATTAAAGCAATAATAATTCGTTTTACATGGTACCTTTTCTTGATATATTCTGACTTAAATTTTTTTTTTCTCATGGAATTTAGTCTTAACCTGTTCCTCGATTAAATTTAATTCAACTCAATTCATTTTTAGTTCTGACCCTCAAGATGATTACAGACTACTTGGGAGAAAAGAAACTTAAAGAATGATTATAATATTTATTCATTCCTTCAACAAATATATTTCTTATGTGCCTACCATGTGCCAAGTATTGTGTTGAATTTTGTGGCTTTAGTGATGAATTAAACAGATCCAGTCTACTTTCATAGAGGCCATTAACTTATGGAGGAGAGAGATGTTAAAATAACCATACACATAAATATACAGTGATAATCTGAAACAAGTTCTATGAAGAAACACTACAGAGGGCCAAGAGGGAATAATACAATGAAAAAACTTGAGGCTGGATGGTTAGCAGGCCTCTTTGACGAAGTGACCTTAAAACTGAAACCTAAAGGATGACTAAGAGTTAGTCAGACAGAGAATGGGGAAAACAGCCTTTCAGGTGAAAGCCCTGAGATGAAAAAGGGCTTAGCAGGTGTGAGACACTGAAAGAAAGCAAGTTTTTCTTGTAAGACAGTCGTAAAACACGAGGATGGGCAGGTAAAGAGACACATGTAACCTGCTAAATTTTATTCCAAGTATAACAAGAAACAATGAAAAGGAGCAGGAAAATGACAAAAGTATAATATATACACTTTTTTTTTTTTTTTTTTTTTTTTGAGACGGAGTTTCGCTCTTGTTACCCAGGCTGGAATGCAATGGCGCGATCTCGGCTCACCGCAACCTCCGCCTCCTGGGTTCAGGCAATTCTCCTGCCTCAGCCTCCTGAGTAGCTGGGATTACAGGCACGCGCCACCACGCCCAGCTAATTTTTTTTGTATTTTTAGTAGAGACGGGGTTTCACCATGTTGACCAGGATGGTCTCGATCTCTTGACCTTCTGATCCACCCGCCTCGGCCTCCCAAAGTGCTGGGATTACAGGCGTGAGCCACCGCGCCCGGCCTAATATATACACATTTTTTAGTTCAAGTGAACATGGAAAATTTAGCAAAAAGTTAAAAATGGCAAAATTAAAGTGTTTAAGGATGTATATGTAGGTGGTAAAACTACAATGTAATAATTACTATAAAAGTCAAGATAGCCAATTACTGTAGTGGGGAGAGAAGGATATATTAGGGGCTTCTACGGTTACTGACCATGTGCTGTTCCTTAACCTAGGTGGTTTAAGTGGATGTCTGCTTTATGTTTATTTGTTAAATTGTACATATAAGTTGTATGTAGTTCTCTATGTGTATACTTCAAAATAAGAAAGTATGTTTTGTTTTAATAAAAGAGTGAATTAAGGTAAATAAGTGGGGAGAATGGGTACAGCTGGCCCAAGAATCTCGGTTTTGGTGACAGGCAGCAATACTTGCCCCCCCATTCATTCTTTCATTCTTCTTTTTAGAAATTGAGCACTGTGAGTTTTAGCTTGGTGTGATACCACCTAGGGAAAGACTTTTTTTTCAGCTTCTTTTGTTCTAGGTATGGCTTTGTGTCTAAGTCTAGTCTACCTCCTTAATGACAAATTGCCTTTCCTGTGCTCTCTCTCCCCCTTCCTGCTGACTGGGCTATGACTATAATGAAACTATCTGCCTTTGACCCAGAAATAGAAGCATCATGTTGAGAACGGAAGAGCCAAGGCCCAGCAGCATACCTGAATGGTTTTGTGAAATGAAGATATCTATTTAACCTAGACTGCCCACATACCTGTGTACTATTACACTGCTGGGTTCAACTGCTTAGCAGTTGCCAGGAAGATAGGTTTGATCTATTCAGAGTTGGGATTGCAATATTATGAGAATGAAATATACTTCTATCTTTTCCAAGTCATAGACATAAATATATTTCTATCTAAACAGCCACAGCGCAGTTTAGCTTGTGCACTATGTAGTCGTGAGGCAAAGTTGAGAATGGCAATACTTAGAGGTAGATGAAGAAACAGAGATGGGATTTTTAAATAATGGAGACAAGCACATTTAAGTGCTGATGGAAATAATTCAGCAAAGAAGGTTGAAGATATTGTAATCGAAGAGAAAAACAAAAGAAGCAATGTCCCTGAGAAGACAGGAGGAGACAAAATACAGAGCATGTGTGGAAGAACTGGCCTTTAACAGAAAGACGGATCTTTGCTGTTTTAGCAGATAGACAAAGAGAGAAGATGGGTACAGACAGAGGTAGATCTGTAGATGTCATGCTAAAGATGAGGGAGTTCCTACTTACTGTATTCATTTCCTCTAGGAAGCCTCCTGCAATAAAGAGAATGAATGGAGGGGGAACTGGCAGTCAGAAGATTCAGTAGAGTGAGAGGTATGAAACATTCATTATGGATAAAATGTGGTATGATGAGTGCCTATCTGAAGTGGGTAATCATGAATTTGGGGTGCTATCAATCTTTCAGCTGGATTCAACTGCTTAGCAAGGGTTTGGTACATCCAGAGTCGGGATTGCAACAGTCAAGTGCAACAGAAGGTAAAAATAAAAGGGGGGGCGAATTTTTCCAAGAGAAGGATTTTAATAACAAAGAATCAGAGCTAAGTAGTGAAGAAGGAAAAGACAGAAGAAAAAATGATGGTCAAAACTGGAGAAGATAGTGGATTGGAGGTCTCAGTGAGTATGAAAACTATTGTTTGTCATAGGTAAGTGAGCTGAAAGTAAGAGTTTTTGTTGGATGGTAGAATGTTTGAGTGATTTGAAGGTTGGGGAAAATGTCAAGTTCCAGTGAATTGAACAGCTGAGGTAAATCAAGGATAAGCAGAGGGAGAGAAATCTTCACAGAGTATGTGATAAAATACTTTTGTCTTTAATGATGAGTAGGAGTTTGTTTAGCACAGAAGAAGGTAACAGAGTAGCAGATAGAAAAGATGTGGGGGAACAGAACGTATGGAAACAAAATTCATAGGTCACTGGGAAATAGAAGTAACATCTAGCCTAGCCAGAGGTCGGGTACACCAGCAAAAGTTCCTGGAGAAACTGCAAATGGAGGGTAAAAACAAAGATGGAAGAAACAGCTATGAAACTTCAAGTAATTTGGACTTCATTTTGTAGCCCAAGGTGTCAGTCATGAGCCCCAGACACTGGTGTGAATAAAGACTACAAAGAAAATATTTTTATTTTATTCTCTTTTGGATTTAAAACTTGTGAATATCTGGATTTGCGATAGATGGATCTTCGCCCTGTTTTAGCAGGAAGCTAAAATTCTAGAAAATTCTTAGCCATTCTGTTTTTCCCATATACTTTGTTGTCTCCTCTAGAACTCCTACATTGGACATCTCTATATATCATTTACACATGCAAATGACAGGGGAAACATTGAATCCATTTTAAATCCTTAAAAATTAAATTATTTGTAAACTTTAGTATTTGGGGTATATATTACATGTTAAAAAATTATCCGTGGTGTCATTCTAGATCTCTGTTAACATGAAGATGAATTCGTTTCCTTAGTACCTTAGAATATCTATTTAAATTTAGTGCTAAATACATAGAAATTTCTCAAATACTTTTCACCTAATCCTAACCCATATTTTTAAGTTTTAGGACTTAATTTCTTTCTTGTCCATGCGTTGGAAAAAAATATAAATAATAACATATTTCCATTAAAATGCATGAGTACATGGCAAATTAAAACTAACATTAACAAACTTCCTCAGGACAAAGAGTTGCTTTTAAAGTTTCTGTACTTAAGGGGAGTGCTTACCTACAATGAGCCTCTGAAGAGCACCCTTATCTCCATTGACGGCAGCAGCATGGACTTGTGATGCTAATGAGGAACCAGCAAAGAGCAGGTTCTCTGACTTGTTCATAGTCTTCTTAGCAACTGGAGCAACCTGAAACAATGATTCAGACAATAAGCGTATGCAGCAAACATTTCTGAAACCTGTCTCATCAGTTCCAAGTGGGTATTTTATAAATATGATTTACTAGAAATATTTGACTAGGACTAGAAAAACCTATAGTCCTGGCTGGAGGCAGTGGCTCATGTCTTTAATACTAGCACTTCGGGAGGCCACCACAGAAGGGTTGCTTGAAGCCAGAAGTTTGAGACCAGGCTGGGTAAGACAGTGAGGCTGTCTATCTTGACCTGTCTCAAAAAAAAAAAAAGGGGGGGGGGGGAAGAAAAAAAGCTACAGTCCTAATCCTAGAATTGGCATTAGGTGGCAAATTAGGTGACCTTTGTACAAGTTGCTCATCTGTAAAATGAGAGGGTTAGGTCCTTCTTAGACCCTTCTTAGGGCTATCTGAGGAAAAAACAAAGACAATATTTAACATTAGGCACAGGGCTCAGGGTTACAGGGACACAAGCAATATGATGCCACATAATCTAAGTTAATACCAGTAATATGATGCCACATAGTATTAAACATTATAATTGATATTCGGAATAAAAGTGTGCCCAAGCCACAAAAAGAGTTTAACATAAACTTAATTGTGAAATCAGAATTAGCTGGTTTTAAGCACTAAATTAACTTAAAAAAATTAATTAGGGCTGGGCATGGTGACTCATGTCTGTAATCCCAGCACTTCGGGAGGCCAAGACAGGAGACAGGAAAATTTCTTGGGCCCAGGAGTTCAAGACCAGCCTGGGCAATATAGTCAGTACTCATTTCTAGAAATCCCATCCTCTCTTCTCCACCTCTTTTCGAGACAAGGTCTTGTTCTGTTACCCAGGCTAAAGTGCAGCCTCTGCCTCCAGGGCTCAAGCAATTCTCTTGCCTCAGCCTCCTCAGTAGCTGGGACTATAGGCATGTGCCACTACACCCAGCTAATTTTTGTATTTTTAGTAGAGACAGGGTTTTGCCATGTTGGCCAGGCTGGTCTTGAATTCCTGACCTCAAGTGATCCGCCCGCCTTGGCCTCCCAAAGTGCTGGGGTTACAGGAGTGAGGCACCATGCCCTGCCTACAAAAGGTTTTTTAAAATTGGCTGAGCACGATGGCATGTACTGTAATCCTAGCTACTTGGGAGGCTGAGGTGGGAGGATGGCTTGAACCTGAGAAACAGAGTTTGCAGTGAGCTGAGATCACACCATTGCACTCCAGACAGGGCAACAGGGTGAGACCCTGTCTTAGAAAAAAATAAAAAAATTAGTTAAGTCCAGGTGTGGTGGCCCACGCCTGCAATCCCAGCACTTTTGAAGGCCAAGGCGGGTGGATCATCTGAGGTCAGGAGTTTCAGACCAGCCTGGCCAACATAGCAAAACCCTGTCCCTACCAATTTCACTTTTTGTGGGAATGAGGGAAAGAACTAGGTGCCTTTTAATTTAGTACTCAGCCAGGTGTGATGGCACATGCCTGTAATCCCAGTTACTCAGGAGGCTGAGGCAGGAGACTTGCTTTAACCTGGGAGGTGGAGGTCGCAGTGAGCCAAGATTATACCACTGCACTCTAGCTTGGGTGACAGAGCAAGACTCCGTTTGAAAAAAAAAAATCAGTCAAAAATTTTTTTTAAAGAGACACTTTCTTGCTATGTTACCCAGGCTGGAGGGCAATGGCTATTCACAGGTGCAATCCCACTACAATCAGCACAGGAGTTCTGACTAGGACCAGTTCACACTTCCTTAGGCAACCTGGTGGTCTCCCACTCCTGGGAGATCACCATATTGAGGCCAAACTTAAAGTGGACACCCAAGTGGCATAGTGCACTACAGGCTGAAACTCTTGAGTTAAGTGATCCTCCTTACCTCAGCCACCTGAATAGCTGGGACTACGGACACGTGCCATCACACCTGGCTAAGTACTAAATTAAAAGGTGCCTAGTTCTTTCCCTCATTCCCACAAAAAGTGAAATTTTTATTTGTTCTCTCCTTGGTACACCAGGAAAATACACCTAGATTGAGGTCTTAACCATAAGATCTTACTTGGAACACCATATCACTAAGATGAACCATATTTCATTAAGGACAATTTTGTTCTGACTGGTAGTCTCATGGAGCTTCTAAGAACCATTCACCATATTGGTCGAGACCAGCCTGACCAATATCGTGAAACCCTGTCTCTACTAAAAATACAAAAATTAGCTGGGCTGTCGTGGTGTTCGCCTGTAATCCTAGCTACTCAAGAGGCTGAGGTGGGAGAATTGCTTGAACCTGGGAGGTGGGCAGAGGTTGCAGTGAGCCAAGATGGTGCCACTGCACTCCAGCCTGAGGACAGAAGGAGACCCTGTTACAAAACAACAACAACAACAACAACAACAACAACAACAAAAAACCCACAAAAAAAACCTAGTATCAGCTGCATAGGAAGATAGTGAGATCCCTATCATAAGAGTGTTTAAGCAAGCAGAGGTTGGACTATGTCAGAAATGCAAGGATTCAAACATCTGATGAGAAGAAAAGAGGAATAGTTGCATCAATGATCTTAACATCCTTCCTAATTTACTAAGCTGCTTTATCAAAGTTCCAAGGCTGAATGCCTACAAGCACCAGAGAGGTAACAACTGTTAGAAATGTAGGGAATCAGTAAACTTGAATCACAGTAAACTCGAACATATGCACTTATCTAAAGGGAGCAGCTGTTAACCAGTTAATTGCTGCCACGAGGATAGGCAAGTCCTTTTCTGATTTCATCAAAAAGCAGGTCATACCAATTTGTTACTCCTGGGGATTTGGGAGTTTTATAAGATAAATTTATAACGGATGAGCCAGTATTTGTCTTGTCATCAGCAAGGATTATTTGTTCATATTCTGCCCTAGAGAGAACATATTAATACTTTCTTAATTATGGCAAAGGACAGCTCTTTATGTCTTTATCTTGCTGACAATTTGAGTTAAGGTGCTGGCAGAAAATACGCAGGAAGAGGGTGTTGTGGGACACTTCAGTCATGTCTGAATGTAACAGTCATGTCAGAAGAACCACTGTCACATGCAGAATTATATTAAGGTCACTTGAGAGAAGCTACAAAACAGAGGCGGAGGTAAAAACAAGGAAGGGGAGTAACTGCACTTGGGTTCTAGGTCGAGTTGTATTAATAATAACCAGTGTGGCCAGGCGCAGTGGCTCACGCCTGTAATCCCAGCACTTTGGGAGGCCAAGGTGGGCAGATCACCTGAGGTTGGGAGTTCAAGACCAGCCTGACCAACATGGTGAAACCCTGTCTCTACTAAAAATACAAAATTAGCTGGGCATATTGACACATCCCGTAATCCCAGCTACTTGAGAGGCTGAGGCAGGAGAATCCCTTGAACCCAGGAGGTGGAGGTTGCAGTGAGCCGAGATCGCACCACTGCACTCCAGGCTGGGCAACAAGAGCAAAACTCTGTCTCAACATAATAATAATATGCAGTTTGTCCTCAGGCTACATCAGCTTTCTGGGTTTCTGTAAAATGCAAAAAATAATAAGGGTGGACCACGTTCACGTTCATTCAACAAGCTGAGTGACAACTATGTGCTAGGCACTGTTCTGAATTCTAAGACCTGTCATTTTTGATTCTAAGTGAACAGAGTTTTAGGCACATCAGAACCATAAAAAAAGTCCTTTATATCTTTTGAAAAATACACTAAAAATGTGATCTGTTATATACGTATGTGTATATATATATGCATATATATACATATACTTTTTACCTCATAATCCTTAGCACTCAACACAGTAACAGGTATATAGCCGGTACTCAGTAGATGTTTGTTAGACGAAAGATCGCAGGCTGAGTGCTAAGTCCAAACAGTGAGCAGGATCAAAGTTTAATTTCTTGAATAATGAGTTCACACTTACGAGTCTCTGCTCTTTTAAAATTTTCCATTTCAACTATCTTTGGGCTCTGTCAGGGACATGGACAAGAGATAGGAGCACTAGTGTAAGAATCAGCCGGCCCTGGTAAGAGTGTTGTCTCTGCCACTGTTTAATTTTGTCGCCGTGAGAAAGCCATTCTCTAGGGCCTTTTAAATAAAAAATGTATTTTTTTGTCTCTTTAAAAAAATAAATCATTTTTAATAAAAATCAAAACCATTCTGTTAAAGTGCTATAAAACACAAAAGTGTCATTATCCTTGCCTAATTATACAAGCCCGTGTAATAAATGCTCTAATAATAACCGTACAATACTAGTGGTACTGCAGTCACACTCACAGGAAGAGTAATTCTGATTAGGACTAAAGGGTTGGTTGGTTGGGAAGCTCTCAGAGATGGTGACATTTAAGATAGCATTCCAGAGAAAGAACGGGATAAGGCCATTCCAGGCAGCAGGAAAGCTGGAGCAAAGGCGAGAGTAGGGAGAACCACAAAAGCACGGTGTGCCTCCTGGGTACTAAGCAGAGATCGCGTGGGCGCCTGGACCTCACTGAGTGTTTGCAGAAGATGCCGCAGAACTACCTGAGGCCAGGTGAAGATCCTCGACTGCTTGGCTAAGGAATTTCGTAATTATATTGTAGGAGCAATCCACGCCTTAGCAGCAATCACTCACACAGAGTTTTCCAGTTTACGACGTGCTATCCCATCCCTTACCACATCTCCTCCTTACAGGAGCCCTCAGAGACAGTTAGGGGTAAGGCGTTGACCCATTCAACTGAGGCCCCGAGTGGCGACTTCGACTTTATAATGCAGGAATTCGCGCAGAAAGAAGACGCTGCGGGCGAGGAGGCTAATGATGGAGGCTCAGGCCACAGCCCAGGCCAGGAGGGCCGTGAGTCTGCAGCAGAGGTCAAGGCGGTGCAGACCGATCTATCCTAGCCTCCCCAGCCAGGCGCCCTCCTACTCACCCTCGCCTCCTCCAGGACTGACGTCCCGGGGACGGCTCCAGGAGGTGCGACCCGGACCGGGCCGCCCCTCCCGCGGGGCCGGGACAGTACCCGAGCCAGGTCAGACCCCACGGCAGTGAAACTAGAGGAGCCCCCTCCGAAGGGCGCCCGAGGCTCTCGCCGCACAGTCTTCTGGGAATTGTAGTTCCCATCCTTCGAAGCACGGGGTACACCCGCCCTCCGCCCTTCTATCCCACAGGACCCTGCGCGTAGAGGACTCGGTGGACCTGGGCCGAGAGCCCAATGGGAAAGGGAGTTCTAGATGACCGACAACGTGCGGGGTGAGGTCAATACAGGACTACATTTCCCGAAGTGCTCCGAGGTGGGCAGGACCCGGAAGTGAGGGTGTGAGAGGCCTCTCTGGAAGTTGTCCCGGGTGTTCGCTGCTGGAGCTCGGGTCGAGAGGACGGGGTGCCGCTGCCTGGAGAATCCTCGGCTGCCGCTGGCTCCCGGAGCCCAGCCCTTTCCTAACCCAACCCAGCCCAGCCCAGTCCCAGCCGCCAACGCCTGTCCCTGCCGCGGACCCCAGCGTTACCATGAATCCTGCCCTCTTCCTATCCTTACCCGACCTCAGATGCTCCCTGCTGCTCCTGGTGAGTGAGGGAGGGAATGACAGACCCATCAACAGACGCACGAACGGCCTCTCGCCCTCGCCCAGGGGGAGCATTGCTACCCCTGCCCCTGCCCCTGCTTTCATGTTTTTTCCTCCACTCTTTTGGAGTGCACCCACCCCCGCTGCCTTTAGTCTCGCCATCCATCTGTCTGCTTCCCAGGCGCGGAGTCCCCGAGGCCTGAGAAACCCGGATCGGTGGAGAATCGGAGAAATTAGCCGTGAGAGAGTGATTCGTGGGAGGGTCACGGCAGAGGAGGTTCCCCTTCGCCCTTAAGTCCAGGGGTTTCATTTTCGAGGGCCAGTGGACCTGGTGGTAGCTTGAATCGGAAGAGACCAAGCATACACCTAACGTTTCTTCCCACCCTCTCCATTTGGGAAGAGTATGAGGTCGACAGGTGCTGGGGTTGTGTGAATCTCACCCCAGATCCCTGAAGCGGTGCCTGGGTTGGCAGAACCCTCTGTTGTGGCTTGATGCGATTGGTTGGGAACCCGGAACTGGAGACTGGTTTGGATTCCACTGGGAGAATAGTTTGAAGGGTGGAAGGTGTGGTTACCTGACAATCTCAGCTCAAGGCCTTCCTCGCATCTTGTTGCAACGTATTTCCCCAACCCACAATTCCCACCGGAGCAGATTTCTTCTTCATTGCGCCTTATTTGAGAATGACCAGGTCTCCTATATACATGTGCACTCATTGCTAACTGCCTAACCTGCTCAGCATCATCCCATCTTAAAAGAATCTTTCCCTAGTCCCTCTTGCTCCAGAGTACGTCTTGAGTATGCAGACTAAGTGATCCAGGCTTCAGGTCAAATTGAGACAAAAGTGAAAGACTAAAAACGTATGGCAAAATGACATACATTTAATTGGGCTGTTATTGTAATGTAATATTTGAAAATACTTTAATTGTAGTGGATTTTTAGAAATTCAGATTTAAACATTAAGAACTACTTTACAATTTAAGAAACAGAATTTAGTGACTCATGAGGTTACATAGCTAGTTACAGGCAGAGCTGGGATTAGAAACAGGTCTGTTGACTTGCAGTGCTTATTCTGCCATATACCATTAAATGTTTACTATTTGTGTTTGAAATAATTCCTTTTCTCACTTGGACCTTTTCAGAAAAAGCACTATAAAATGCTAAATGGAATGTCAAAGTATTTTTGAGAACAAAAAGTTGTGTATAAACATTGTAATATTAAATAATAGAGTGTCTTATTGCCACTTATAAGTATACAATAGTGTATGACTTTTGTATCAAGGAAAATATGTATAGTGCTGTTTCTTGGTGATTTCACTATACACTGTGATACATTTTTCCTTCTAGAAGTATTAAAATAATACCGTTATTAGAGACCACTCTCTCCTTAAGCAGACTAGATACTAATCTTTTTCTTATCCACAAAATGGCTTGAGTTATGAATTGTGTGCTAGAAATTACTTTTAGGGTATCAAAAAATACAAAGGGCAAAAATCTTAAGACATTGGAAAGAAAAGTTGAGACACTGAACAGACAAACTATATCAGATGCACTGTCCTCAAACGGTATGTTTGGTTGTAAATCTAAGTTATGAGGAAGAAATAATTTATTTTGAAATAAATCATGCTTTTTATAGGAAACCTAACCTTATTGGGTATGAGTTTTTTTCCAAATAGAACCTAGATTTAACTAAAATTTTAGCATTTTGTATTTTTATCTTTCTAAGCAAATGTAAAGAAATAGAAATCTAGAAAATATGTTAGAGAACACCTGTAGATATGAAAAGGCTGGAAAATAAAGCCCCAGAAAAGGTTTAATAAACTAGAATTACAGGTCAAACTAGATTCAATTGGAATACAGTGTTTACCTAGTTTTAACACTCATATGCTGATTAGCAACTATTTATAAAACATCCATCCTGTCTAATCACAACTTTGAATTGCTTACTTAATTGGTAATTCTGTCCTATTGATGGAACCTGCTTACTCAGTATTGCTGTTTAATAGTTTGTCTAATAGTTTGTCCTCTTTGTTCCTCTATGCTTTTTTCCTACTCCTCCAACTTTCTCTCTCAGACCTCAAGTTTATTTCTTCTCACGTACAGATACAGCAAAGCCAATTTCCCATTTAGCTGAGGTCATCATTTTTTCCTTAAATAGCCTCCTCTAAAGAGCTATATATTCTCCTACTACAATAATTTTCTTCAAACAGTTTATACCTCAACCCTAAAGAACTAGACCTGTTCAAATTTAGTGGTGTTCAAATAACAGCTGAAACATAATCACAAACTTCCGGAGGCAAGTAGCTATTTTTTCCCTGATCTCAAACATTTTGGAATATATCACTGCCACAAAGCCTTTCTGGATAGGTAACTAAACACAAAAGCTCAATGTGATAACTTTTTTTTCCTGAGCTTTCATATATTTTTTTCATTTGCATATGTATAGATTTTTATTTACATATATTTAGATAGATACATAGATTTAGCCCTTTTCTGCTTATCTTCCTATCTAAGGTGGGTTTATTCAGGATTTTCCCTTGGGAAAATCAATAAGGGGGATAGAAATCTTGCCAGTTCTTACTGCACTGTTTGTGTACAAGTTTTGAAAAGGCAAGATAAGAGAAATAAAACTAAGTTGGAAAGAAGTTGTCTCATGCACCCAAAGTAACCTCTTCTGTAGTTCAGATTGGTAGCACTCCAGTCCAGTTGTTTTATTGAAGATGTGCTCTCATTAATCTCTTGATAATTATGTTTATAGATCACAATTGTTACTAGTCCTTAAGGGTTTTGCATTGTTGTTCTTGGTTTGTTCAGTATATATAGGAAGTCAAGAAAAGTTTGCTTAGTTTAGGAAGCTATGTAAATTAGAGAGCTAAGTAAACATTTATTTAATTGTTACAAGTACCTTAAAAATAAGCACAGTAGAATTCAGTTATGTCCGTTTTATCCTTTAATGTCAATAGTATATGCAGATTCGTCCAAGAGGAGTACTTTTGGAGGCATGCAGTTTGATTGATAACTAGGTGAGTTTTATTTATCCTGTTAATTTAACTGCCCTAGATAAGTAGTTTACAAAGCCTGGCTGCTCATTAGAATCATCTGTGGCAGTTTTAATGAAATGATGTCTGGGCCCTATACCAGATCAGTTATATCTGTAGCCCCAGAAATTAGTTTAAAAAAAAAAGATTCCCAGTCGACATACTAAAGTGTGTCCCTCTAAAAAGTAAGAATTAAACAAAAACCACAATACATTATCACATCTAGAAAAATCGACAAATTTCTTCGTATCATCAACTATCTGGTCAGTTTTTGGGTTTTTCCGATTGTTTCCTTTTTTTTTTAATTGTTCAGAGCAAGGGCTATAAAATCCATGTATTCCAATTGGTTCATATGTCACTTATAAAACTTTTTAAATCCATAGGTTCTCTCTCCATCTCATCATTTTCCTTGTAATGTGTTTAGGAAACTGATCCTCTGTCCTGTAGCATTTGCCACATTCTGGATATTGCTGATTGCATCCTTGTGGTTGGGTTTTATGTTTCTCTGTTCCTTGTGTTTCCTATACATTTGTAATTCAATTTTGTGATCTTAACCACCAACTGCATATAGTTAGGCTGATTTGTTTCATTTATCTTTTAATTTTGAGTTTTAAAAAATTTACCTTTTATTTTATAATGATATAAAATCTGCTTCCAAAGCCAAATCTATAAAGCTAACTATATTTGTATAAGTCTAATTTCTGTTTGTCTCACTTACTGTCTTATCTCCCTCCTAATAACACCTTTTTTTCTCCCAAGACAAAGTGTAGCTCTGTCACCCAGGCTGGAGTGCAGTGGAATGATCACAGCTCACTGCAGCCTCAATCTCCGTGGCTGAAGCAATCCTCCCACCTCAGCCTCCCGAGTAGCTGGGACTATGGGACTACAGGTGTGTGCTACCACACCTGGCTAACTTTTTTTTTTTTTTTTTTTTTTTTGGAGACAGAGTCTTACTCTGTCGCCTAGGCTGGAGTGCAGTGGCACCAACTTGACTCACTGCAACCTCTGCTTCCTGGGTTCAAGTGATTCTCCTGCCTCAGCCTTCTTAGTAGCTGGAATTACAGGTACCCACCACCACGCCTGGCAGGTTTTTATATTTTTAGTAGAAATGGAGTTTTACCACATTGGCCAGGCTGTTCTCAAACTCCTGACCTCAGGCCTTGGCCTCCCAGTGTGCTGCAATTACAGCCTGGAAAACGTTTTTAAAAACTTCTTCAATTTTATGTTCCTTTCTTCTTTTTTTTAATGTGCAGGCTATTTGTATTTATTTATGTATATATTTCTCTCTCCCCTTGGATTAAATTGTAGCATATTAGTCACACTTTTTCCCACCTTTTTTTTAAACTTAAAATTTTATTCGAGAGATGGGGATAGAAATTTTGCCTGTTTCTTTTTGACTGCTATACTTCACTGGATAGATGCCAATTCACTGTTGTTACCATTCTGCTGTTACAAATAATTCTGCAAACAATAGCTTGTGCTTACATAATTTTGATAGTATATCTTTGAGATAGATTTCTGTACTAGAAGTTGCTAGGCAAAAGGTAAATGTATATATAGCTTTGTAGGTGTTGCTATATATTTGAAATTATTCTCTGTATAGGGGTTGTGCTATTTTATGACCTCACCAACAATGTAATAGTTTCCCTCTAGCCTTGGTAAAAAGGTATAATGTCAAATTATTGGGTATTTGTCAGTCTGATGAGTGAGAAATGGTATCTCAATGTATTTTAATTTGCCTCTCTTTGAGTGTAAATTGCCTCTCTTTAATATAAACTTCTTATGTGTAGAAGTTATTTGCATTTGTTTTTGTGTGAACTGTCTTCCTGTCTAGGCTGGTTTTCTGTAGAATTGTTGGTCTTCTATTTCTAGACCGTACAGACACAGACACACACAGAGGTTTTTTTTTTTGTTTTTTTTCTGACAAGGTCTTGCTGTGTAGCCCAAGCTGGAGTGCAGTGGCCTGATCTTGGCTCACTATACCCTCAACCTCCCAGGTCACATGATCCTCCCACCTCAGCCTCCCAAGTAGCTGGGACTACAGGCACAAACCACCATGCCCAGCTAATTTTTGTATTTTTAGTAGAGATGGGGTTTTGCCATGTTACCCAGGCTGGGCTCTAGCCATCCACCTGCCTTGGCCTCCCGAAATGCTGATTATAGGCCTGAGCCACTGTGCCCAGCCCACACAGAGTTCTTAACCCTTTATATCCTTAGTTGATGCTCACAGGATTGAGAAGCACTGGAATACACAACCATATGTGAATTTAGTCATACGTCTGATAGGTTAAAATTTGTAATAGCCTTGGAGATGTTTAATTGCTTACAGTTACTGAAAATTTTTTCTAAACTGCTATGATTTTTAATGGTTTTATAGTAGCTCAACCTTTAAATGCACTGTAACTTACTTCATTATTTATTAAGACATTTGGTTACTGGTTATTTCCAGTTTTTCAAAGTTACAAAAAAATGTACAAAAGGTATGCATACAATAATGCAGTGATGCAGATGTCCAGATACATCCTCAGGATACTTTTCTAGAATTACATTTTTTGGGTTATGTGGTATTTCTTATTTTTAGAATTTCTGCTACGTTGTACTAAATTGCACTACTGAAAGTTTGTACCAATGTGTATTCCTACTAACTGTGTGAATATGCCCACTTCCTCACACTCTCATCAACAGTGGGTGTTTTTATAATCTGTGCCAATTTAGTAGACCAAAAATGGTATCTCAATTTAAATTTACATTTCTTTGATTACAACCAGAGTTGAATTTTTTTTTCATATTTATCGATAATTTGTTTTTGTCTGCATGTTTGTATTATGTGTTCATGTTATGTGTCTTTTCTTTTTTTGTGTCTTCTTTTCAAAAAATTGCTTACTCTTTTTCTAATAATTCAGAATAACTCTACTCACAAGATAGAGTTTAAGAACAATGGAAGATATTATTCTTTGTCTATTCATTAGTGTCCATTCGGAAGGCAGTGTAATACGAAAGTAGATGTCATGGCATCTATATATGTGTAAGTTCCAACTCTTCCATTTACTTAACCATCGTAACCTTGGTTAAATTACCTATTTTTCTTGTCTATAAGGTAAGCACATGGATTTGATGATTCAGTGATTCTTTGTGTAGTCTGTCTTATTTTCAAGATAGACTACAAAAGAATATTCATTTAGCTCCTGATTATAGACTTATTTGATTGGATAGTTCCTTTAAAAATCTGCTAGCTTGTCAGCATGTTGCAAGTGTGTACAGGCATGCTTGGCATGCTTTGGTCACAGCTTTTCTGGTATTGACTGTTGCTGTGCTCTATTTCTTCTAACCCAGAAAGTGATTAAAAACAGTTTGACATTTTGCAACATTTATTGATTTTTAGCCTAACTTTGATTCCATAGAGAGGTACTCATCTGTGGCTCAGGCTGCAGGAACTTAATCTGTATCTTTGTTATTATTTTTCTTCTCTGCCTATCATTTGAAAGCCTATTTGCAATCTGCTATCGAGGAGAAAAAGATCATTGAGATGCATATCATGCCTTCAAGAAATGAGTAATTCAAATAAGGAGAGAAGATATATGTGTAAATATTTAGAATATCAAAAGGAAAGTAATGGATGCCAAAGGTATTTGTAGAAGTGGGTTATAAATCCTGCTACTCAGAAGGGTGGTTGTGAGCCCAGGCATCAGCATCATATGAGACCTTTTAGATCACCTCACCTCAGACCTACTGAATCAGAGCCTACACTTCTCAAAAAGTTTGAGAAGTACTGCTATGGATGTTTGGAAGGAACAAATTATTTCTCAATGGAGGAATCAGAGTAGTCTTAGAAAAAGATGAATTTGAATATTTCCTTGAATAGTTAAATGGATCAGCCTATTTTCAATCCTGAATGGAGTGAAGAAAAGGGCTGTGCCTTTCAATACTGTATTAAATCTTTTATATTAATTGAATATCTGTTTTTTTTTAATTGTTTTAAGAAGTCATCTTGTCTGATTGGTTAGCATGGCCAGATATTAGAATTGGTACCAAAGAAGCTGGCAAATCCTTGGCCAACTTCATTAAACAGTTTGTTATCAACTTAGCAAAAATAAAAATAATGTTCTTTAGTGGATTCTAACTAGCATTGAGATTAGCACATTCAAGGGGGGAGAGGAATGCAATGCCACTTTGAAGAAGTCTCTTCTGTAATGCTGTGGATCTTGATTCTGTCTTTGTAAAGAATTAAATAAAATTCTAACTGCTTTGGGAATCCTTGGTGATACCGTGGTCACCACATTCATCTCTGCAATTCCTACAACCCTGAGATTTTTCATCATTGTGTAGAACTTTGAGCATTATATTGGACTCTAATTTTAAGTTATCTGAATTTGTAGACACAAACATTATAATATAATAGAGAAAGGCAGGAGAAAACCATCTCAGAAAAACATTGTAGTAGTGTTTGAGCTAAAGAAAACTGTAGGCTGAGTAGTATAATGCCAATACTTTTTCCATTTCTTCTTCATTACAGTCTGGTGGTGGGAACTTTGGTGAGTGGATTTAAGAGACTTTAGAAAAAGGTTGTTAGGTCATGCTTGACATTCTTCTGGGGAAAAAGAAATTTTAAAAAATTTTAAAGAAAGGCCGGGCGCGGTGGCTCAAGCCTGTAATCCCAGCACTTTGGGAGGCCGAGGCGGGTGGATCACGAGGTCAAGAGATCGAGACCATCCTGGTCAACATGGTGAAACCCCGTCTCTACTAAAGCTACAAAAGATCAGCTGGGCATGGTGGTGCGTGCCTGTAATCCCAGCTACTCAGGAGGCTGAGGCAGGAGAATTGCCTGAACCCAGGAGGCGGAGGTTGCGGTGAGCCGAGATCGCGCCATTGCACTCCAGCCTGGGTAACAAGAGCGAAACTCCGTCAAAAAAAAAAAAAAAAAAAAAAAAAAAAATTTTAAAGAAAAATGGTCATTAGGAATATAGATTATGAATGCGTCTACAAAATAAAATGCTAGAGTTAAAAATTCTTGTCCTGTAGAGAAGATGCACTCATATTTACAAGACTGCTGTTTAGCTGTTTTGTGGTATTTTTTTTGAAATGAAGTTTCACTGTTGGCAGGCTGGAGTGCAGTGGCATGATCTTGGCTCACTGTAGCCTCTGCCTCCCTGGTTCTAGCGATTCTCCTGCCTCAGCCTCCCAGGTAGCTGGGATTACAGGCACCTGCTACCATGCCCAGCTAATTTTTGTATTTTTAGTACTGAAGGAGTTTTACCATGTTGGCCAGGGTGGTCTCAAACTCCTGACCTCAGGTGATCCACCCGCCTCGGCCTCCCAAAGTGCGAGGATTATAGGTGTGAGCCACTGTGCCAGGCCTGTTTTGTTGTATTTGAAGTTTTAAATAACGTAGGGGGAAATGCCAGCTTTTAAAAATTGCCAACACATCATTGAAGTTTATTTCCTTGCTTACGGAACAGCTTCAGGTGTAAGATATGTATTGTGATTTGGTGTTACCTTGAGAGAAGAAACCTGCACATTTTCAGTTCCTTTGACTTATTACTGGAGTTCTGACCCAAGTACAGTAAAATGTCAGCCAGTGATAAGCTCACACTCTTGTAATGATTTAACTTCTGAAAGGGCTGAGAATAAAGAAGAGCTACTTTTTTTTTTTTTTTTTTGCTAGTCAAAATGATTTCTTAGAAAACAGCTACTCAAATGGACTCATTCCCCAAACTTTCTAAATAGCAGAAATTTTTACTATAGGAATGGATACTATTTCTAACAGGAAGTCTTGTAGTCTGCTAACAACAAAAGCACTACAATGTTGTAAAATACTTAGTTCTTTGTTAGTTTAACCTTTGAATGAAATGAACAATTTCAGAGACTCTTAATTTTTCTGTAGAGTTACAGTAGTCTCTCCTCATCCACAGGAGATATGTTCCAAGATGCTCAGTAGATGCCTGAAATTGTGGATTATACTGAACCCTACATATACTGTGTTTTTTCTTATACATACATACCTATGATAAAGTTTCCTTTATAAATCAGGCACCATAAGAGATCTGCAATAGTAACTAATAATAAAATATACTGTTCAAAGTTTCATAGTAGAAGATTCATTCTTAACCTAGATCTTAGCCACCTCAGCATATGATTTATTTTCTTTCCATCTAACGTCAGGAGCTTTCATCTTTTCACTTAAGGAAGCGCTTTATGGCTTCTTTTTGGCATATCTTTATTTATTTTTTTTTTTGAGATGGAGTCTCACTCTGTCGCCCAGGCTGGAGTGCGTGGTGTGATCTCGGCTTGCTGCAACCTCCGCCTCCTGGGTTCAAGTGATTCTTCTGCCTTAGCCTCCCAAGTAGCTAGGATTACAGGCGTCCGCCACTATGCCCAGCTAATTTTTGTATTTTTGGTAGAGATGGGGATTTGCCATGTTGGCCAGGCTGCTCTTGAACTCCTGACCTCAGGTGATCTACCTGCCCTGGCCTCCCAAAGTGCTGGGATTACAGGCTTGAGCCATCGAGGCATGTCTTAATTGCCAGTATCACTACTCTTGCACTTTGCAGCAATTATTAAGTAAAGTAAGGGTTTCTTGAATACAAGTATTGTGATTCCAGTTGATAAGGGACGGGTTGTGTCTATAGTGGGGATATGCTGGACAAAAGGATGATTTACATCCCACTTAATCTGAAATGAACCGGTGTGAGATTTCATCACACTACTTAGAACTGCATGCAATTTAAAACTTATACAGTGTTTATTTCTGGAATTTTCCACTTAATGTTTTCAGATCATGGTTGGATAAAGGGAACTAATTAAAAGACTGTGCTACGTTTTTAAAGCATGTATTCTTATTTGTTTCAAAAATCATCCAGTTTGTTTCTTTGTACCTATACTCTGATTTTAGGATGTCTTCTAGAAGATTAAAAATATTTTTTTTTCTTTTAATGATAACTTGACTATATATAAATTAAAGAGAAAACATTTAGAAGAATGTTTAGTTTAGGGATCAGGGATTTGGGCCAAAATCTTGGCTCTGCTACTCACCACCCCTGTTTCTTAAGATCTCTATCTTCCTATTAACTTCTGAGGAATAATACTGGTATTATGTCTGACTCCTAAATGGTGTTGTTATTCCATGCTACTATTACAATTTCATGGGGAAAAAAGTGGCGAAATTATTACTTTTTCCTCATTCTTAGATCTGTTTCTAGTACAATGCCTTATAACAGATTAAGTGCTCAATAATTTTTTTTTTTTTTTCCAGGGTCTCACTCTGTCACCCAGGCTGGCGTGTGGTGGCCCGATTTTGGCTCACTGCAACCTCTGCCTCCCTGGTTCAAGGGATTCTTCTGCCTCAGCCTCCTGACTAGCTGGAATTACAGGCATGCGCCACCACGCCCAGCTAATTTTTGTATTTTTAGTAGAGATGGGGTTTCATCATGTTGGCCAGGATGGTCTTGAGCTGACCTCATAATCCACCGCCTTGGCCTCCCAAAGTGCTGAGATTACAGGCATGAGCCACCATGCCTGGCCGCCTGGCTAATTTTTACATATTTTTTAGTAGAGACAGGATTTCGCCATATTGGCTAGGCTGATCTCGAACTCCTGACCTTGTGATCTGCCTGCCTTGGCTTCCCAAAGTGCTGGGATTACAGGTGTGCGCCTAGCCGCCTAATTTTTATTTTTTTTTAGTAGAGACGGGATTTCGCCATATTGGCCAGGCTGGTCTCGAACTCCTGACCTTGTGATCCACCTCCCTTGGCCTCCCAAAATGCTGGGACTACAGGTGTGAGCCACCGTGTCCTGCCAATAACAATTTAAGTACTGTGGAAAAAGAAAAGGTAGAGGTTACATGAGGAGGATTGGGAGTGTATTAGGGGAGCTGTAGTTTGTTAACATCCCTGGACAAGCGAGCCTTGAAGCAAGTGAGGGAGTTAGTCATTTGGATTTCCTGGAGGAAGAGCCTTCCAGGCAGAGCCATTAGTCAGTGCAAAGCTCCTAATGTGGGAGTGTCCCAGGCATATTCAAGAAATAGCAAGGAGAGCAGTGTGGTTATCATATAGTCAATAAGACATAGCATATTAGAAGATGAAGTCATATTGCTAAAACATATTTTGCAGAACTGTACTTACCCTATGTATGTTGTTTACTGATACTGTTTTTCTTTTATTTTTTAAAAATTGCTGATCTGACTCAGTAGGGAAGAACTTCTAAGTGGGTGGCTGATATTGCTGATCTCTTCAGCCTGGCCCCATTTGCCTCTGTTGGGAGTAGCCTTGATTGTTTTGGTTCCCTGTGTGTTATGGGAGGGGTCCCAACTTTCAGTGTGAAAAATACTGTTGTTGTAACTTAAAGTGTTAAACCAAAATATTTCCTGACATATGTTTTGATTCCCGAAAGTGGTATCACTTTCATGGTACAGAAAAGCATAATGAAGAAAAATATGCATATACTAACTACTGATAACATTTTAGTGTATTTCCTTTCAGTTTTGTTCTGTGCACATATGTATGGATTTTTAATAGTATGTGTATATTTTGAACAATGTAAGATTGGGCCCTTTTTGTTTAATCCTGGTGTAGAGTGGTAGACTACTGATTCATAGAAATATAGAAAGAAAAGATACCCACATGCGTAGATGTATTCTATCAGTTGGAAATAGCTCCTAGCTTGACCACTTAACTTCAAAAAGTTATTTAACCTTTCTGAGTTTATATTTTCTCATACATCAGTGACAAAGACCTCTCCTGCTTAGTTCTGGGGTAACAAATGAGACTGTGAATGCGTCTGTAGCACATTATAGAGACCTAAACTTTTTTGGTTTTTGCCATGTGATAGGTGCTCAATAAATGTTAAGATGAGGGGCTGAGTGAACGAATGAATGACTAAATAGATATCCTTTTTTTGAAACTTTCAAGCATTGTCTCTCCAATGCTATTAAAATTGTATGCACTGCTGTAATGAGTTCACATGACCAGCTTCTATCCATGTGGTCTGTGGTCTTCTTATCCAAATAATTACATTGTCATTATACCAACAAAACAGCTTAAAAATGTGACTGTTAAGTGCATAAGTTATCAGTTAAGCTCTGTTTTATAACTGTGTTTTAATTATATAAATTTTTTATACGAAAATTTTTTATATTTTGAAAAAAGCTTATGGAGGCAGTTATGTTTTGTTGTATAGTCCATTGATTTTAGAATTAAAGGAGATTAGGGTTTGAATCCTGTTCTACCATTAGTTTGGCCAAGTCACTTCACTTATTTGAATCTTATTATTTTAATAAATGGTTTCCCTTTTACTATATGCCAGAGACTGCAAAGTTCTTTTTTTTTTTTTTTTTTTTTTTTTCATTTATAAAATAGGGATAATATTCCTACTTCAGGTTCAGAGTTGCTGTGATGATTTAAAGAGATAATATGCATGTTTGTGAACTGTAAATAGAAGATACTATTAGGTTAAAATATTTGTGCATACTTCAAACATACGTTTGTTATGTGGATTCTTTCCCCAGAAAGCTAGGTATGCAATATATTTCCCTTTCAGGGAGAGTTGATCAATTATGGAAGTAGTTCTATGGTCTGGATTTCTAGGATAACTGACCATATTAGAAGGTAGAGTGACTTTAAAGCTAGAAGACCTGCTTCATTCCTAGCTCCCTTTCTTTTTAGCTGTTGTGATAGTAGGTAAATTTCTTTATCTTTTTGAGTATCAATTTTTCTAAAAGTGAGAATAGTCATCCTGCAAGGTTGTAAGATTAAGATATATATGAAGGCCGGGCGCGGTGGCTCAAGCCTATAATCCCAGCACTTTGGGAGGCCGAGGCGGGTGGATCACGAGGTCAAGAGATCGAGACTATCCTGGTCAACATGGTGAAACCCCATCTCTACTAAAAATACAAAAAATTAGCTGGGCATGGTGGTGCGTGCCTGTAATCCCAGCTACTCAGGAGGCTGAGGCAGGAGAATTGCCTGAACCCAGGAGGCGGAGGTTGCGGTGAGCCGAGATCGTGCCATTGCACTCCAGCCTGGGTAACATGAGTGAAACTCCGTCTCAAAAAAAAAAAAAAATAAAAATAAATAAATAAATAAATAAATAAATTAAAAAAAAAAAAGATATATATGAAGGACTTTGCATGATGTCTGGCATGTAGAAGATACTTGTTTGTAAGGTAATAGTAGAGAAAGAAAGGTTGTTAAATGAATGGAGTCATTGTGAAATGCAGAAAACACTTTAGAAGAGGGTAGTGCTTGTGCTGACCATCCTTCTCTGATTGTGTTATCTTTTGACCCTCTGAAATGAGTAAATGGGTGAGGCTTTTAATTTTAAAGTCTAAGTCTAAATATTAGTGGTTTCTTAAAGTGTTTATTAACTTGTCTCTTTCCTTTGGTAAGTTATGGCATAGTCTTATGAAAATAGTGACAAATATAATTATTATTGATAGAAATAAAAATCTAACAGGATATGCATTTCAGCTTTTAAATCAAAAGCAAATAAATTCCTGTAAGTGGTATAAATGAAAGTGAGGAAAAATGCTTTATGCCCTGCTGTTTGAAAGGTATCATTTGCTCCACATAGAAAAACATTGTTTCTATTACTTTGAACATTCAAAATCATTCAAAAAATATATCTCTGACTGTTGTAATTGGCTAGGTATTTGGAAAATGATGATGATTCTTTAGAAATATATAATCTTTCTTTAGTGGAATTTAGTAAGGGAAGAGTAGATTATACTGCAGATTTCTCGTTACTAAAAGAAAAAAATTCTGTTTAAGTGTGGAAGGTTTTTTTTTTTTTTTTTTTTGAGAGGGAGTTTTGCTCTTGTTGCCCAGGCTGAAGTGCAGTGGCGTGATCTTGGCTCACTGCCGCCTCCACCTCCCAGGTTCAAGCAGTTCTCCTGTCTCAGCTTCCTAGGTAGCTGAGATTACAGGCATACACCACCACGCCCAGCTAATTTTCTATTCTTAGTAGAGACAAGGTTTCACCATGTTGGCCAGGCTGGTCTCGAACTCCTGATCTCAGGTCATCTACCTACCTTGGCCTCCCAAAGTGCTGGGATTATAGGCGTGAGCCACTACACCTGTCCAGTGTGGAAGTTTTCAAATTGCTAGTTAATGTAGTTTCATTTGCTCCTGTAAGCTTAACTTACATACACCATAGTTACCATAGTTCCATGGCCTGGAATATTGCTTCTATTGGAGTATGAAGTTTTTTACACAGAAGCAAATATAATATTTACTACTTTTAGTAAGTTTTGGCCCCTAAGCTTAATCTGTTTATAGACTTGATGAAAATGGGAGATTTAACAAATTTATTTAAATTTAGATACTATAATGAAGGTATTTGGTGAGAACCTGTTGGCAGATGAGATAGATTATGATGGATATTTTAATTTGGATCAAGAAAAGCTCATTATATGGTCTAGCTTTTCTGATCTCATTAATAGTCACACATATACCTCCCATTGGAAAGATGCAGAGTTGGTTAAAAGAGAAGGGTAAATTGAGTCTTCCAGTCTACAATATAAGTAAAATTATAAAGACTTCCTTGATACACACTAGTTGTTGTCTTGAATAAAAAATGCTTTAAAATATATAATAGCATAAACCCTTAATAAATTTTGGTAGCTTTTAATTATGAGAGGTATCCAATATCCTGTAGCAAAATAATCAGAGGGTTCTGTTTTTCTTCTTCATTTGTACCATGAGGCAAGAGAAACAACCTGGCTAGTATGACTGAAGTAGCTAATTGTGGTAAAGCTATTGTGTTTGTTGCCTTCACTTTTTGTGTTTGATGACTTTCTTAATTTACGTTATTTGGGGACTACCCATTTCTACAGTAGTATTTAGTGTCTCTAGATCATCTTTAGCTCTTCTGGTGCAAAATGGATTGTGGTATTTAAGAAAATAAGCAGAGAGCTTTTCCATAGTTCCATAAGATATGATTTTCTAAGGGCCTGTTGCTTATTTTTGAACATTACTTTGAAGCATTAGTTAATAAATATTCTGGAATATTGTAAAAGTAGGATGTTTTCTTAATGGCTTTAAATGCACTTTGTTCAGCTTGTTTAAATGGTTTTTAGTTTAAAGAAGGAACAGGGGTGTCTTCAGGGCACAATTTCTTTTAAGAGAAATATGGACTCTTGTATTATTATCAGTTTACTAACCCATTGTCAGGTACTGAAGTAATTCATATCAGTCAGATATTTTAGCTAATTAAAACCAATACCATTAAAGCAAAACAAATTTGGTTGGAAATCATTTAAAAGTATACACAGTCATTCTCTTTATGTTTAGGTCCTGAAATGGTGTTTGTTAATGCCCTTATGCATAAATCCAGAGTGGCACATCATACAAGGGATGGTTAATTTTATCTGTTGGTGACAGGCAGAGTCGATGTGGTTTTGCTTGATTTGCATCTGTGAAAACTTTTAAGTGTATAGATAGAAAGACTAAATAGAAGAAGAGCCTGTTGTCTGACATACTGGAAGCTATCATACATGATTTAACTTTTTTTAAGTGACTATGATGTATTCCTTAGGTTGCAGTAGCTTCCTAATCACACATTATAATATCCTTTGGTAAGTCTTCTCCTGTAAAATTCTTAGAGCATTTCATACTGTTTACTACCTCGTTCTTCTCCAATACGCTGTTTTCTCTGGTTCTTTTATGCTCCAGTAGTTCCATCCATCTCTCTCTCTCTCTCTCTCTCTTTGTATATGGCTTTTTCTTTTGCTTTTGCACTGGGTGGAGAAAGGGAAAAATATCTCCATTTAAGGGACAGAAGACGGTAAGGAGATAAATGTGGATATTCTCTAATGTACTATCTTAGAGCTTTTCTCCCTTCCTATTGCATCTTAATATCCAGACTTTTTAATTCATATGTACTATTCAGTTTCACTATTGCATCTCTATAGGTTGGAGTAGCTGGGAATCTGCTACTGCTTTTATTAGTGACTTGGGCAGTGTTACTCTCTTGGTCCATTAGTCCTGGGTTTAAAAAACTAATCAGTTTTATTATGTTACTTGGTTCTCCATGTATGGTCAAAGGTATTATGTATAGAGTCACTAAACTCTTTGCCTTTCATGAGCGGTGAATCAGGAGTGTCAAATGCATTTATTTGCATAACTCTAAATAGTTCACACCAAGGACTATCAGTGTTCTCCACACTATTAGAGGTAGAGTCCTTAGCATTTTTGGGTCTAATCATATTAAGCAGCCAACTCCAGAAACCCCAAAACCAACAAAAGAACTCCATCCTTAATACTGTGTTCCTCTAGAACCACTCCTGGTACCAAATCTGTATTAGTCAGTGCTCTCTAGACAGACTGAACTAATAGGAGATATACATAGATGGAGTTTATTAAGGAGTATTAACTCACATGGTCACAAGGTCCTACAATAGGCTATCTGCAAGCTGAGGAGCAAGGAAGCCAGTCAGTCCCAAAGCTGAAGAACTTGGAGTCTGATGCTTGAGGGCAGGAAGCATCCAGCGCTAGAGAAGGATGTAGGTGGGGAGGCTTAACCAGTCTAGTTTTTTCATGTTTTTCTAAAAGACTGTTTATATCAGGAGCACGTCTGCCAGGAGCTCTCGACCTGCAAGAGGGTTCCAACTTGGATAGCGGGGTGTGCGGAAGACAAAGAATGATAGACAGATGGAGTCTGGAGGGTTGAAAAGCATATGCTTTACCAACAACTTTATTTGTGCTCAGGGTCAGTATATATATCTTTTTTAGGTATGTGTCTACGTGAGGCAAAGGGGTACAGTTGAGGGAGTCTTAAAGTAGAAAAACCAACATCATAGGGTAAAAACAATGGAAAGGTCAGATACACAATTAACCGGAACAGGTAGTCACACTATGTTATCTAGGGGAAAGTCATTTTATCTTCTAGAGAAAATCAGCAAAGTCGTAAAACATGACTTAGTAGAAAACTCAATTATCACATACGTAAAACATGTCTTAGTAGAAAACTCAATTATTGTACACAATGCATCTCATGACTGCAAGGCCATCTGTCGATTGCCCACAAGTTTAACTTTAACCTAAGTCTCTCTCTGTTCCTGCGTTCGGATAGCTCGACTCCCTCAACTGGAGACACTGTGTCTGGGTTCGAGCCCTCTGTATTGTGAGGCCCATTTTCAGGGGGCCTCACACGGGAGCGTTCCCCACATGTTTATATCCTGACCACCCTCGCAGCTGACTAGATGGTGCCCACCCAGATTAAGGGTGAGTGCCTTTCCCAATCCACTGACTCAAATGTTAATCTCCTTTGGCAGTACCCTCACAGACACACCCAGGATCAATATTTTGCATCCTTCAGTCCAATCAAGTTGCCACTCAGTATTAAGCATTACAGTGTTCATTGGAACTGCTGTAG
The DNA here is from genome assembly GCF_009761245.1 of Sapajus apella. Taxonomy (NCBI): domain Eukaryota; kingdom Metazoa; phylum Chordata; class Mammalia; order Primates; family Cebidae; genus Sapajus; species Sapajus apella. The sequence continues at coordinate 6,457,682 of NW_022436986.1, read as the reverse complement.
TAATTTCACTTACTGATAAACAGAAAAATTATGCTCATCTCCATAATAGATATGAATCCCAGCTAATTGAGACTTGCCTTTTTCTCCTTATAAAAATAGAATTCATTGGCAGATACTGTATATTTTGTATTCATTCTCTTAATTTAATTGTGAATTCATTTGTCACACTTTCGCTTGCTAGTTGCACTAAGGCTAGCCAAGTATTTTTCTTAAGTCTCTTTGGAGATGAGAGGGCTTTAGAATTCTTGCATGTGGTTCTTTTGTTAAATTTGAGATCTAGTCCCCAAGCAAAGATTCAGAAAGTGCCTTCTATTCTAACTGCAAAGTAAATGTCATTCATGACCTCTACCAACTTTAGATAGACTTTTTTTTGGTGGTCTCGGGAGGCTGAGGTAGGGGAATCACTTGAACCCAGGAGGTAGAGGTTGCAGTGAGCCGAGATTGTGCCACTGCACTCTAGTCTGGAAAGACAGGGCAAGGCTCCATCTCAAAAAAAAAAAAAAAAAGAAAGAAAGGAAGGTGGTCTCAGACTTGTAGAATGTCGAAGAATGTATGAACTTTAACCTTATCTGGTTCAATCTGTTTGTCCTTTTGCAAACATTGTGAAATCTCTACTATATGTCAAGCACCTGATGTAGTCTTAAGGAAACGAATGAAAATGTAAACATACACCTTTTTGGCAATAGGAAAAAAAAAGCAAAAGGAAAGGCATTTCCACAGTGAAATAAACTTTTCTTTCTGACAGCCTTAGGTTTTGAAATGCAGGTTTATTATCATACAGAACATTGGACCAGAACATAGGACCAGAGCATTGTTACTACTTGCCATTGGTATATTTCATTGCCAAACGCATATGTGAATGGTCATGACTTCTCTTATGTATTTATATAGCTCTTTAATGTGAACGAATGTGGTTTTGCCTCTGTATTCATTTCCTAGGGTTACCAAAACAAATTAACACAAACTGGAGAACTTAAATTTATTCTCTCACAGTTCTGGAGACCAAAAGTCTGAAATCAAAGTTCTGAAACTTTGCCTCTTTCAGTTCTGAAACTTTGCCTTCTTTGCCTCTTTCACTTTTAGTGGCACCTGGGATTCTTGGCTTATAGATACATCATTCTAATCTCTACCTCCATCTTTATACCATCTTCTCTGTTTCTGTGACTTCTCTTAAGGACACCAGTGATTGGAGTTAGGACCCACACTGAATCCACGATGATTCAGATCCTTAGCTATAATTATATCTACAAAGACACTATTTGCAAATAAGGTCACATTTGGAAGTTCCAGTGGACATGAATTTGGGGGTCCTTGGTTGACTCGCTAGAGGCTCTATGGCCCTTTTGACCCTAAATCTGTATTTACATAGATTCCTAGGTAGAAAGAAATAAGCTGTGTGTGTGTGTGTGTGTGTGTGTGTGTGTGTGTGTGTGTGCGCGCGCGCGTGCGCGCGCATGCGCGCGCGCGTGCAAGCACACACATCTCAAATGTTATTTAGCTTGTGTAATAAAAATAGTGAATACTTTTGTTGCATTAAAAATATTTAGTAAAGTAACTATTTGCATTGATGGTGAAATAAGGAATAATAACTTTAAAATGATTGCGTCTTTTAAAAAAATTAATTTTAATGATATATTTTAAAAATTAACTTCATTATTTTCTTATATCTGTCTCAAGCTTATATCTTTTTTAGATGGTTTAGAACATTTTCAAATGCTTCTACATGTAGACCTGTAAGCAGGTATAGGATAAGAGTAATATACATGATGTTGTTATGCAGTAGTTTGTATCCAAAAGGAAAATGTTAAGTAAAATAATGTTATTCAGCATGATAACCCAGTGGTCTTGAACGTTTTTGGCACCAGGGACTGGTTATATGGAAGACTGAGGGGGGTGGAGGACATAGTTTTGGGATGAAACTGCGAATTAGTACTGGTATGTAGCCTGGAGGTTGGGTACCCCTGTGATAACCCACTTTGGACATTTGGCTTTAGTGAAATTTATCTTTTCAGAAAGATCGATCCCCAAAAGTCATAGCTTTTTAATGATGGAGTGTGTTGAAAAGCAAGGATCATGGTTTTTTTAAGAGACTTCCAAAGGAGACTTTGTCTCCAAAATATTTTGAGCAGTACTGTTTGAATAAGGTATAATAGTCTTTAGAGCAGTATTTTTGGAAGTGCAGACTGGGATACATTAATGGGTTGTATTGGGGTTACGTTCAACATTAATTAAAAGGATAGGAATAGAAAATATTACTATGGATTGAATGTAGTAAGGATAGGTAGTTTTGAAAAAACTTTTATTTGGGTTTCTGTTTACTGGACTACAGTTTAAAGTGTATTTCTTGCTGTGGATTATGGTCAAAAAAAGTTTGAACAGCCTCTGGTATTAGATGATAACACACATTTGGATATTAACTTCTTAGAGGTTAGTATGTGCAGTCTCACCTATGTAGAATATAATTGTAAATTTCTGTTGCTGTGTATTTGTGAAAAATGTGAGAATGATTTATTGTGAAACAGCTTTTAGTCCAGTAATGATTTTAATGTTTCTCTTCAATGGAATTCAGATTCCACTGAAATCAGGCATCTCAGCATCTCTACTGAATCTTAGAACATCAGAATCAAAAGCAGCCTTAGATTATTAGTTCAGTTTATTTATGGACAAATAGAAATCTGAGGTCAAGAGGTAGAGAGATGCATGCCTAAGGTTATATTGTGAGTGATAGAGCTGGTACCAAAACTTGTATCTCTTGATTCCCAACTCATAGACTGCAGAAGTTCAATTATAGTTTAATCATAATCTCAACTAATTGTATGTAACAATAATAAAAACAAGTTTTTACAAGAGTTCATGTTCAGAAATAAACAATGACTAATTGTTTAGTTTTTTTAAAAAAGCTTGATCATGCATTACTTTTAAAATTCTCTTTGGGTATAGGATGTGAAATTTTTAATTTGAATCATGTAAGCATATACTCCCTTTGAAACTACTTGGGAAATTTTGAGTTTGTTACAGGGGACTTATTTTTAAATCATGTGCCTCTTGGCTGAAATGCACTGTTACCAGATCCAAATCACCACTTAAAATTGCTTGCAATGTTTGTCAACTGCTTCATTAAAGCCCAAACGGGGTATATATTCAGTGGGCAATTTCAAAGAATCAGAATGAAGTTCAAACATTAGGAAATTAAGGACATCCTATACTCCATTATTTTAATTAATACATGTTATAAAAATCTAAAAATCAGAAGGAATCAAAGTTTTAAGGCTGTGGATAACTCAGGGACTTGGAAAATTGCCCTTCTTACCTCTAAGGTTGATTGATTGCCTCAAAACTGCAGAAGACAGAGATTTTTTTCTTTTTTTGAGTTATCTTCTTTTGTCTCTGCTTGTTGGTCTTATCTCTCTACCTCCCAAATTGTCTTGAGGATTAAAGTAAACAGTATATTCCTAATTGTGCCAAATGCTTATTTCTTCTTTCTGTATCTCCATCTCATAGCAAGTATAAAAGTGAAGACAGATGTGAGCAAAGGAGATAGATTCCTAAATTCAGATTTCCTTTTAGCACACCAAGGTCATTCTCTGATTAGCTTTTTGGTAAAAGTGCTTAGAAGGCTGAACTACTACATGGTAGTGATGAAGATCGACCTTAGTGACTCTTAATACATAAGAAAGCTTTGAGAGTGTCACTGGAGGTATTTTAGACCAAATGAGAGGCAAATCTGTTTGCTTTACAAAGCTAATTAAAACAGTATGTGACAGATGGGGCAGCATTAAAGATTCTTTTAATCATTAATTAGTATAGGCATCTCAACAAGTATATGGCCTCTCAAGGACTAGTTCTGATTGATATTTAGAATTGGTTTGGTTAGAACAATATAATTTTTTTGAAGGCAGTTTTATAACTTTATTTGAGGTATTTGATGATCAGTAATTAGTTCTCATCCACATTGTCTGTGGATTTTTGAAAGTGGTAACAGGTACATAGGTAACCAAAGTATAAAGCTTATTTGTTGAATCTTCATCCTCATTAGGTTTTCTGGACAACCACACACAGATTCGGTATGGGACGTTCCTTATTCCTTTGGCCCAGACAGCGTTGTTGAGCCTGGTATCAGTGCACACATCTGGAGTTCTCATTTCCTTCATGGCAGATTTCCAAATCTCTTTGAATGTCTGAGGGGTATGCTTCTTGAAGCCCACTCCATGGATGCGCTTGTGAATGTTGATGGTGTATTCTTGGGTCACCACCTCATTGATGGCAGAATGGCCCGTTTTCTTCTCACCACTCTTCTTTGTGGGAGCCATTCTGCCGGGTCCAAGTTGGAAAAGAACAATATAATTTTTAAAATACAGATTTTTTTTTTTTGAGACAGAGCTTTTCTCTTGTTGCCCAGGCTGGAGTGCAATGGCACGATCTCAGCTCACCGCAACCTTCGCCTCCCGGGTTCAATTGATTCTCCTGCCTCAGCATCCTGAGTAGCTAGGATTACAGGTGTCTGCAACCATGCCCAGACAATTTTTTGTATTTTTGGTAGAGACAGGGTTTCACCATGTTGGCCAGGCTTCTCTTAAACTCCTGATCTCAGGTAATCCGCCCCACCTCGGCCTTGCAAAGTGCTGGGATTACAGGTGTGAGCTACTGCACCTGGCTTAAAAATACAGATCTTTAAAGTAAGTAGTGGATTAATACTTTGCATGTATATAGTAATAGATTCATTAGGGGATTTGGTAATAAAAACATTTTTACCCAAGAATACACACAGTACTCTACTTAAGAATAAGAAACTAGGAAGTCTGAGAGTGATTCTGGAACTAAGTGAATGTGGAAAATAAGTAACCAAAGGTATGAACTAAGTGAATGTGGAGAATAAGTAACCCAAGATTTCACTGAAGACAGTTTTTCCTTGAAGCCTGTTTACTCACCCAAAAACAGTCAGGGCCGCGTGTTTAGTAATGAAATAAAGGCATTCTTTGACTTGTAGAAGATTATTTTCCTCATACTTTGCAGTGTAAAAATGTGTGTACCAACAGCAACAGCTAGTGAAAGGGCTAAAGAATGTTATATGTTAGCTGGATGTGGTGGCATATGCCTGTAGTCTCAGCTACTTGGGAGGCTGAGGTGGGAGGATCACTAGAGCCCAGGAGGTAGAGGTTGCAGTGAGCAGAAATAATGCCACTGCCCTTCAGCCTCGGTGACAGAGCAAGACCTTGTCTCCAGAAAAAAAATTATATAATTTAGAGGTACCACAATCTGTTGAGTATAAACTTTGAAAAATTGTTTAACAGTTAAGTGAACACGTTGGTTTTTCCAATTTAGTATACCAGTACTATAGCTCACCAGCTATAGTATATTGCCTGTGTTCTTGTCCCTGCCTCACTTCTCTCTTCCTCCTTTATCTCCCAAATACCGACTACTTGTACTTAACTTCTTGTCTTGGAGTCTACTTCTGGTTGGAGGCCAAATGAAGACAGGCTATCATTGTTTTCTGTAAAATTTCCTGTATTCTGATATGGCAGCTTGCATCTTCATTGTGTCATTTTATATGTTCCCCTGTAGCCAGTGTTTCTTATACACTAGTTTCTTGGGCTTGATTAGATTGAGATAACGTTCTAATTGTTTTTTAAGAATATTTACAAGTGGTGCTTTCTGTCTTATATTGCATCCCATCAAGAAGCAGAATACTTGGTTGTCCCACTTTTAGTGATGTTAAAAGATTGCTCAGTAACAGTGTTGATATATTCATTCTGCACTAAAATTAATTTAAAGCTTCATGAAAGCCTGGGCAAAAAGAGAGTACTGACATACAAGTAATCTCATTGTTTAATGCCCAGCAGTTACCTTCTTTAGAGAATACATAATGACTTTGCAGGAATGATGGATGACGCTTAAATTAAAATATTTGAATGAGATAACCTTCTTTCTCTCTTTTATCTTTAATGTGAAAATGAAGTTTGTAAGATTAATTTAACCATGTACAACATTATGTTTTTCAGTGTCTAGCATGTAGACACTGCGATGACTCAGTGAAATATTTGTGGAGTGAGTAAGTGAACAAAAGATACCAACATGTATGTAGACTCTCTTAAGGTAACTTTCTCTCATAAAGTATCCTGGGTAAGAATACAGTGCAGCATAAAGTAGAATGGTCACAATTCTTATCTTAACTTTTCTTCTAGCTCCCATGCTTTGTTAGTGCTGCCATTGCTAGAAGTTTGAGTTTTAGAAGAGCAAAATGTGGTGATTTTAAGAGAATAATTTTTTCCACACAGAAGTTGAGAAGTTCACCCCCAGCTCTGAAAAGCTTTTTATAACAAAAATATCCTCTTCAAAGGTCAGAGAAAAATATATTGTCTATTCCAGGTAAATTTGTTAATCCCATTTTTAAATACACTGAACGAAACACAGACAGTTGTTAATGGAAATTCATGTGTGATCGAATAACTAAAATTCAAGAAAAAGTATGAATTGCAACACATTTTGTTTCTTTTTATTTGTCCATGATTGTTTTTACTGGCCTTAATTTGAGATTAAGAATTTGTATTATCTATATCTGAACTTTTTGGGGGCAGGGAATTTGTTTTTCAAACATTTCTGCACCATATTTTGACTGACTTAATGAAGAAATCTTATAATTCTTCTAGTGTTTCTTTATAAATGCAGATTGGTTCTTACATAACCAAGATGGGTTGCACAGATGCTATAGGAAGGTTGTGCTACTGAACAGTTTAAGGGTTAAAGTAGCTTCTCAGTGTTATTCTATACTTAGTCCTGTTTTTCCCCTCTCTTTGAACTTCTAGTTCATTATAATGCTTCTGGGAATGTGAATAGTGTGAGATGTGCCTTGATTGATACCCAACTTCAAGGCCCTTTTAGTTCCTGTCAGCCTCAGCTTCTTTTCTCCAGGGACATTTCAACATCTCCCAGCTCCTTGAAGCCAACTGCAAACCTTTATACTTTTGTTGCCTGCCAGCTTAATGCAAAACTGAAAGTAAGAGTGGACTGATTGGAGTCAGAGAAGTGGCCCCCAGGGAAGAGAAGCAGCCTGGGCCCCAGGGCACTGACACTACAGATGGTAGGCTGATTTGTCAATCTAGATTAGAAATGGAAGAGAGCTGTTGCCTGGTACATTGCTTATTTTTTGCTATAGGAGAGACATAGTTTGTAAATAAGGGGCTCTCAGAATCTCCCAACAGAAAGGCAAGTAAATGAAAGATTTAGCAAAAATACACTAAGCTTTTACAGCAGAATACCTAGCAGATGTACCACCAACTGAGAACACTAATGCCACAGGAAAATAAACATCCCTTATTGAAGCTTCTATTTTATGACAGTGATTTCGTGCTGAAATATCTGTTAAAGCTATTTTTTGAACAGAAGACAGTATACTTTAAAAAAAATTAGCATCTATGTACCTCTCTAATAGGTTACAGATTCATTCTACATTTTTCTAAAAGCACAGCAATTTGCATGTCAATTCATTGTCACAAATGGGTCTTACTTGTACTTGTGTTCGTATTTGAGGACCAAAAACATTGTACAGTGTTTAAATTGAATTTACACACTTGCTCCTAGAGTAAAAAAATTGCTTTCCAAAACAGTGTTCCTGAACTTTAATGTGCATAGGAATCAACTGAGGATCTTATTAAAATGGAGCTTCTCATTCAGTAGGTCTGAGGTGGGAACTAGTATTCTCTATTGTTCACAAGCTTCTAGGTGATACCAGTGCAGCAGTTTCAGAGGTCACACTTTAAATATCAAGGTTTTAAGATATCGAGCTTTAAATAAACAAACTCACTAGAAATGCTTCTTGTTTTCTAAACTCATTAACTAAGATATTTTAAGACAAAACTTGACACCTAGCTAATGCCTCTATGGATTAGGAATCTTATTAACAGAAGTAATATTTGATAACCTCTTTACCTGATGTTTTATTGGCCTCTAGTCCTGAAAGTCTCAAATTATTCATTTTCATGACTGAATTAACAACCTTAAATTATAGCACCATACAAAAAATGTTGAATTTTTATTCACTAATGTAATATAATTCTTACTCTGTTTTGTGGTAATTTATGGATGATTCTCTTCATTCTACTCCCCAGCTTTATTAGGGTATAATTTACAAAAATTGTATATATTTATGATGTACAGTGAGATATTTTGATATATGTATATATATTGTTAAATGATTCTGTCAAGCTAATTACCATATCTTTCACCCCATATACTTTTTTGTTGTTGTTGTGAGAATATTATCTAATCTCTTAGCTATTTTCAAGGATACAGTACAGTTATACATGGCTTGATGATGGGGATATGTTCTGAGAAATGTACCATTAGGCAATTTTGTCATTGTGCAAACATCATAGAATATAATTACAGAAACCTAGATGGTATAGCCTACTACACACCTACTATCACCAAAAAATAATAGCCTATTACTTTTAGGTTACCTGTATAGTATGTTAATATAGTGTATATTGTAGGCAATTGAAATACAGTCTTAAAGATGCCACTTTGCTCTGCTTTCTTGGCAAGTAAATGAGCTAATAAACTGAAGAGAATGACAAAGTTGTAAAATACTTCCTAAGTTCATATCTATATATTTGTATATGTTGTCTAATAGTTCATCATTAGAGACTATATTCTTCATGACTATTAAGATCTATGAAAATTTCCGTATGTCTTTGTTTTGTTTTTAACATAAATTTAAAAGTTTTATTCAAGTCTAAATTGAAAAAAATTAATGATCCTTATCAAAAGCTTTATGGTCTGGAGTCATACTTCATTTTACTTAAGCGCTATAGTATTTGACACATGAAGTTGTTTCCCCGGGAGAATCTTGTTGCTGCCCAGGGCTGACATGAAAAGAAACAATTTGTCAGACTAGTGGAGCTTACTAACAGTTCAAATAAACAACCGTCTTTCTCTTCATACTGCATATTAATAGAAATGTTAATGATAAGCTAACAGGAAACTGCCTTCATTACACCCTACAGGGAGCAGAGATTACTGGGTCAGAGACAGTTTTCTTGCTTTGGGCCCTCTTAACAAACACAACTGTTAGCAAAATACCGGTCTTACCATTTTCATATTTATTAGTACAGTGTTTTTAAATAGTTACCCATTTAATACAACCAAATTGATCATTGCCTCATTTTTGCCATTTCTTAGCATGTAAATGTTTTTGCTATGTAAGTATTTCAAGGTAAAATGCAATTTCCGCCCCACCCCCGCCTTTTAAAAAATTTTTTTTTTGGTGAGACAGGGTCCTGTTCTGTCATCCGTGCTGGAGTGTCGGTGGCACAATGATAGCCCACTGCAAACTCGAACTTTTGGGTTCAAGTAATCCAAGTGGCCTCAGCCTCCCCAGTAGCTAGGACTACAGGCATCTGCCACTATGCCTGGCTAATTTTTAAGTTTTTTGTGGAGACAGGGTCTTGCTATGTTGCCTACGCTAGTCTTGAACTTCTGGCCTCAAGGGGTCCTCCTGCCTTGGCCTCCCAAAGTGCTGGAATTATAGGCGTAAGCCACTGTGCCCAGCTAGTAAAAAGCTATTAACTTTAGACTTTAAATATATATTCTCTTTACATATTTTGATAGATGGTAACTAACTCTTCAAAAATACTTCAGAATAACCAGAAGAGTAGATTTGGAGTGTTCCCAACACAGAGAAATGATAGATGTTTCAGGAATGGGTATCCCACTTACCCTTATTGAGTTCTTTAATGACTGACTTTGATAATGCCAACTTCATTGTTCTATGATAATATTTTTCTGCCTTCTTGAGTTTTTCTTTAGCACACAAGTGTAAAATCTTGCTATTTCCAATATTATTGAGTTCCATTGTTATCTAGAACTGGTCAGATGCTTATGAAGACAGGCTCTGTTATTAAGACATTGATAATACAGAGTAGAAAAGATTTCTTTTCTTACCCATCTCTAGGTTCCTATCTGAGACCCCTATAATAAAAGATAGATTAATAAGAGAAAAGCATCCATATTTATTTAATAGAAGTTTTACATGATATGGGAGCCTTCAGAAATTACAACCCAAAGAAGTGGGAAAAACTTTATTTTTATGCATAGGTTGATGAAGAGTGGAAAGTTGTACCCATGTACAACTGGACAAAGGGGGTATGATCTAACAGTAATAAACTGGGAGAACTGTTAGTTCAGATTCTTCTTGGTGTCTCTGTGTCCTCAGAGATTGGGATGTTCCTTTTCTCAGGGTCTAGAGGATACATCTCTTAGAGGGGTCTTATGACCTACTTTAGAAGACTGTCAGAATTATTTTATGACCTGTTTTAGGGGAGAAGGGCAGAAGAAGGTCAAAGAGACCTTTTTGCTCCTGCCATTTTCTCAAATGCCAGTGTGCCATATTTTGGGGTAATGTGTCCTAAACCCCATCAATAGTAAGTAATGACTAGTGAGGGAAGTCTGGTCTTTCCAGTTAATGTTTGAGGCACTGAAATAATGAAATTGGTTATATAAGTCAGATATTGGGAGATTTGCAATTATTTAGCCTACTTTTAGGAGAGTGTAATTTATTGGTTGCTGACAGACATGATAGTTATTGGCTACACCATTATGGTAATTAAAAAAAAAATAAGACTCGGCCGGGCGCGGTGGCTCAAGCCTGTAATCCCAGCACTTTGGGAGGCCGAGGCGGGTGGATCACGAGGTCAAGAGATCGAGACCATCCTGGTCAACATGGTGAAACCCCGTCTCTATTAAAAATACAAAAAATTAGCTGGGCATGGTGGTGCGTGCCTGTAATCCCAGCTACTCAGGAAGCTGAGGCAGGAGAATTGCCTGAACCCAGGAGGCGGAGGTTGCGGTGAGCCGAGATCGCGCCATTGCACTCCAGCCTGGGTAACATGCGTGAAACTCCGTCTCAAAAAAAAAAAAAAAAAAAAAAAAAAAAGACTCAGTGTTATCTTTAGGCCTTTCCTAAGAAAATAATAAATCTATAGAAATATTTTTAAAAATTAGCTGGGTTTATTAATATACTAACATCAGTGTCTCTCTTTATAGCATTTAGATTTAATTGTTGGTGAATTATAAAAGTTTTGAGTCTGTTACAAGTTCTGAAGTATTCAGGAAATGGGTGAGCAAAAGAGTAGTCTTCAGGACTTTGATCAGAGCCTGATGTTAGTTGTCATTCAGTAAAAAGCAGTGATTTAGTAAATGAATTTCTATACACAAACTCTATTTCAAACAAAAAACTCTCTAGTGAGCAAACACCAAGTGATTAAAGTTGGAAACTAAAAATACACTAAATTTTACTTTTTAAAATGAGGAAACATTTACTAGTTTAGTTTAAAATTTTATATTTTCTTTGTTTTGCAGATGAGAGGCTAAGATTTTCTTTGATAAACTTGAGCTTTGGATTTCAGGTTTATTAAAGGGGAAGCAAAACCATTCTTATTTTAGTAGCCTCTCATGTAACACATTGTTGTCACCAGTAAGTGAAAATGATACTGGAAGGGCTTTTGGTTTATAACTTGCAAACATCTTTCTTGCATTCTTCATTATTTTCTTCTTAGAACCATGGCAGGATAGAATCAGCAAAGTTAGCTTTGGTTTTTATATTTATACCTTAAAAGCTGATAATCGTCTCACAAATTATTTCTTGTGATGCTATAAAGTTCTTGAAAATATTAATTTGAAAAGATATGTACATTATCAGGTTTCCTAATTGTTTAGAAGCAATTTATTTTGTGTATTTGAAAGTATATAAAGTTTTATTTGACCAATTTCTGGGCTTGAGAAGCTGATATTTCTTCTATTTCATTTATCTAGTAAAAGGTTAGACTAGGCAATAAAGATTAATTCAATTGATGGATAGTTTTTTAAAGAACAAGTGGAATCAACTTTATTTTTGGATTTTCTGCTTTTACATATTTGCCTTTTGTGGACACATTTATTAATTTCTCATTTTTTAAATTTTCAGGTAACTTGGGTTTTTACTCCTGTAACAACTGAAATAACAAGTCTTGATACAGAGAATATAGATGAAATTTTAAGTAAGTACCTCAATACTTTTAAAGTGTACTCTTTCTTCTCTATGTAGAGTTAGTTTACATATACAAAAAGTAAAATCTCAGTTACCTAGCCCAGATGAAGAGCTTGCATTCTGATGAATTCCATGGCTTTCTGAATTATCAAACCATTTTTTGTTACTTTTAGTCTATTTTATTTGACTTGATATAGATATCATTCTTAACAATTCATGAAATGTTTTGATAAACCTGCTTAGAGGCCAATAGTTCTTACTGTGTTGTACTAAATGTAAATGACCTTAGGACACAGCCGAGACATTTTTTTTTTCTTTTTTCCCTTTAATTAGATCGCCTGCTCTGATCTCTTTCATTGTCATTGGTCCAGTTAAGTTCAGTAAGTTTTTTTTATTTTTTATTTTAGAAAAAGCGTCTTGCTTTGTCACCCAGACTGGAGTGCAGTGGCATGACAATATTATTGATCACTCCATTCTTGACCCCCTGGGCTCAAGCAATCCTCTTTCCTCAGCCTTCCAAGTTAGCTAGGACTACAGGTGTGCTCCACTGCACCTTGCTAATTTTAAATGTTTCTTGTAGTGCCATAGTCTTGCTATGTTGCCCAGGCTGGTCTTGAACTCCTGGCCTCAAGCAGTCCTCTTGTCTTTGCCTCCCAAAGTGATGGGATTACAGGCATGAGCAACCACACTTGGCCTAATAAGTTTTTTACTGAATGCTTTGTTTGCTGACAATGTGATTATAGATATAATTAAGGGAAACCATTTCTTGTTTTTTGAAAATAATAAAGGAAAGGTGAAGATGTGGTTGATAGAAAATCACAACTGAGGAGCTTTAAGAAAATATACAGTTTGCATAAATGATTTTTTAACCCCCAGTTTTATGCACTGGTTTGCACATAACAAAATCAAAAGTAATAGAGGCAAAAGGAGTTACAACATTCATTGAGTGTAATATATTATGTTTCTGGACTTTTAAATGCTAAAAGTCTATTCCTGTCTTATGGAGTCTCTTTAGAGAAGTGGTTTCCTAAACTTTAGCATGTATCAAAATCACCTGGAACACTTATGAATATCCATACTGCTAGGAAATTGCTAGGCCCCTACCTAAGAATTTGCATTTCTGTGAGTTCCCAGGTGATGTTTGTGTTTCTGGTCCACGAACCACAGTTTGTGAACCACTGCTTTACAGCAAATAAGCAAGCGGATAAAAAGTAACTTGAAGGTAAAAAGGGAAGAAAGGAATTGAAACTCACATGTGATTCTCATTTCTGTCATCTTTCAAATTCTAGAATATCTTTGTGTTTTATTTTCATGAGTTTAAGTTTCTCTGGTAAGGTTAGGCAAAAAGCACTACATCTTTCTCATGTCTTTACATCCTGATATGCAAATAATGCTGTTATTTTTGCAGCAGGGAATAACTGTTGAATGGATAGGAACCAAAAAATCGATGTCTTGTGCAACACTATTGTAGATTACTTGTAACTAGGTGGGATATGTGAGGTTTAGAAATAACTTAGCTATACAGATCTTTTCTATTATATGGGATTTTATTTGCAGAATTAGTTTTCAGTTATTTATGGATATGGAAGATCAAAAAATAAAAATGCAGATCATTCTACTTTACTTTTTATGATAGTAGCTTACTTGCCTTATCTGGACTTCATTTCCCATTTGCTTTAAATTCATTTAAGATGCAATGAAGGAAGTCTGGTGTGATGGCTCATGCCTGTAATCCCAGCACTTTGGAAGGTTAAGGTGGAAGGTTGCTTGAGGCCAAGAGTTCGAGACCAGCCTGGGTAATATAACCAGATCCTGTCTCTACAAAAAATACAAAAATTAGCCTTGTGTGGTGGTGTGTGCCTGTAGTCCTAGCTACTTGGGAGGCTGAGGCAGGAGGATCACTTCAACCCAGGAGTTTGAGACTGCAGTGAGTTTTCATGCCACTGCACTCCAGCCTGGGCAACAGTGAGACCCAGTCTCAAAAAAATAAAAGATGCAGTGAACTTTTAAAGATGAAGCATACAGGCAGAAGAGAAAAAGTCTCCCATAAATTATATAAGCTGTCCATGACTCTAGGTTTCCAAGTGAGAGATAATTATTACTGTGTTTTTTTAAGTGGACCCTTATAATGGACAAGATCGTAATGAAACTGTATCTTTAATTGTGTCAAAATTATTACAAATAACTTATTTGGTTTTGTCTTTCAATTTCAGACAATGCTGATGTTGCTTTAGTAAATTTTTATGCTGACTGGTAAGTAATCTTATTATTTGGGTTTGTGTGTATTTGTTTTTACTTGCTAAAGGTTATTTTTTCTTTGCTAGACAGGGGAAGGGAAGGCTTTTTCTATTTCAAGACAGTATTCCATACATAAAGTCCTTTAAGGTTCATCCACAAAGAAAGCAGTTTAATTTTGTAAGGATTTCTGTTTTAAGAAAGAAATAGTGCTGATTCTGTTATCTCGTATCTTAAGAACAAGTAACATAAAACTCAAATATGACTCCTTCCACCCCTCCCCACGCAAAGGGAACACATACGGCAATTCTGTATTTGTCCTGACTGGAAGGAGGGTAGTGTTTGTAGGTCATTATTTGGGTAGGGCAAGTTTAGAAGGAAAAATAATGTTGACATTTAAAAATTTATACAATCTGCTGCCTCTTCTAGGATACCTTTACTCCTTCCCCTGGCTGAATCAGAGTCTGTCTTTTGTGTTTATATAGTACTCTATGTACTATTTTTTTTTCTTACTAAATGTTTTGTTTTTTCTTATTTGTTTGTGCCCTAGCAAACAAACTTTGAGGGCAGAGATAATGGCTTTTCAGTATTCCCAGCATCTAGAACAATTTGGTGTATAGTTGATGTTACAGAATACGGCATGGAGACAGGAATAAGGGAGATTTAGCTAGAAAGATTCTGAAACACTGGCATAATCTTTATTTCTAGACACTCTGTATCTTATCTGACCCATTAAGGCTTACTACCTACCATACTCCAGGCCACAGTCCTGTCATTTACTTAGAATTCATTACTCAGTCTCCTCATTTCTTTTCTGTGCCTCTAGTCTTACGTATCTCCATTCTGTTCTCTACGATGAAAGCCAGAGTTCTTTTTCTTACAGTGTAAATAAGATTGGTTAACACCCCTTCTTAAAACCCTCAAAGGGTTTCCATTACCTTTGGGTTAAAGTTTAAATCCTTTACTTTGACCCAGAAGGCCCCTTACGAACTGGTCTCTTATTCCCTCTGCAGCTCTTATGTCTTACCTCTCCCCACTTCCACAATCTGTTCCAGTTATACTAAGCTTCTTCAATTCCTGTGAAATTCTGTGTTTTATCTCTGGACTGCTAGGCATGATATTTCCCCTGCCCAGATGGATCATTCTTCTGTCGCCCACTTCTCTACTTAGTTAAGTCCTAATATTTCAAGTCTTAGATTAGATGCCATTTTCTCCGGGTCGTCTTCCTAGATCAATACATTTACTCCTACTCTTGACTCTGTTGTTTCCCATAACACCCCATACTTACCCAATCATAATACTTGTAGGCTATAATCCAGTTGGTAACTCCCTACTATACTACATTGTTTGCTTTGTGAAAATGGTTATCATAGTTTTACTTTTAACATTAATCCCCAAGCACTTTGCTTAATATGTGGCTAAGTACGTAATATCTACAGAATGAATATATATGTGGTATGATTACTTAAAAGAACTTTAGTAAAAAGTTGAAGATACACAGAGAAAATGCTATTTATAAAATATGTGACAAAGGTAGCATTTTTCAAGGTAAATTAGGATTGCCAAGATGTATTAATAGCCACAAAATTATTGGTAGAAGATTATGTAATCCAATCCATTTTAAAATAAGAAAACTGAGACCCAGGGGAGTGAAGTACTTTCCCAAGGTTACCTGACTAGGTAATGTCTGAAGAAAAACTAGAATGACATTCTCCTGAGAGATTCTGTATGTTGCAAGAAATTCTATATGTTGAAAAAGCTGAATTGGAAACATGGACTAGGTTATTTGGGAAAACATTACCTAAAGAATATCTTCTTAATGAGTTAATACTCTTTTATACAACTGAAAGACCTGGGTAATTGGCTGTAGGACATAGACTTATACTGTGCAGTTTCATAGTCTAGACTCTATGAGTTCCCCCTGGAAGTTAGGGATTTGACACCGTTTAATAATTCTCTAATAGAGGTGCTTAAAAATACTGCTAGTCCTCGAGTAATACCATAGTAGGTGGTTAATAATGCTGTTTTGTGCCAGACTATTTTTTAAAAGTTATTTATGGGTACATAGTAGGTATATATATTTATGGAGTACATGAGATATTTTGATAGAGGTGTACAGTGTATAAAATCACATGGTTGGACATGGTGGCTCACGCCTATAATCCCAGCACTTCTGGGAGGCCAAGGGGGGTGGATCATGAGGTCAAGAGATTGAGACCATCCTGGCCAACATGGTGAAACCCCATCTCTCCTAAAATACACAAAAATTAGCTGGGCGTGGTGGTGCCTGCCTGTAGTCCCAGCTACTCAGCAGGCTGAGGCAGGAGAATGTCTTGAACTCAGGAGGCAGAGATTGCAGTGAGCCAAGATTGCACCATTATACTTCAGCCTGGGTGACAGAGCGAGACTCTGTCTAAAATAAATAAATAAATAAATAAATAAATAAATAAATAAAAAAAATAATTACATCAGGGTAAATGGGGTATTCATCACTTCAAGGATTCATCATTTCTTTATGTTACAAATATTCCAGTTATACTCTTTTAGTTATTTTAAAATGTATAATAAATTTCTGTTTATTGTAGTCACCCTACTAGATCTTATTCATTCTAACTATATTTTTGTACCCATTAACCATTCCCATCCAGACTCTTTACATACGTTGTTTTTAATGCTCAGAACCACTCTGCAGGTAGGTATTATAATTTCCATTTTAGGTTGAGGAATTGAGGCTCAGAAAGGTCATATGGCTAGTAAGTGGTGGAACTGGGATTTAAATTCAGGTATGTCTGACTCCAAAGTTCATTTTTTTTCTCTAACTAGATCATATTAGTAGTGCCCTCAAAATGTCTCTGCAAAGATTATCTATTTGGTAGATTTCTTAAGGATTGATTTAAGCACTAGGTTGGAGATTAGGTTTAGATAACCCTTAGGCCCTTTTAACAGATCCATTGCTTTTGTGATGTTCCTTTTGTTCCTTTTATAAATGTATCATTTCCATGTGTATGGATACATGTGTATGAAGGTACAGTAATATTGGAATTCAACTTTTATTTCATTTTCCCTTTTTACCTTTTGGTACAGGTTGAATATCCCTTATCTGAAATACTTGGGACCAGAAGTGTTTCAGATTTTGGAATTTTTCAGATTTGGGAATATTTGCCTTATATACTGGCTTAGCATCCCCAACCCCAAAAATATGAAATCCACAATGCTTCAATGAACATTTCCTTTGAGCATCTTGTCAGCCCTCAAACTGTTTTAGATTTTCAAACATTTTGAATATTCGGATTAGGGACATTCAACTTGTATTAAGACAGGTCCTATTTTAAACATAAACCATGCTTAAATACTGGATAGCAAACTGGACAATCTAGAGAAAAGAAACCCTTGACGTGTTTTTTTACGTTGCCCTTAAGCCATAAAGGGGCTTGCCCACTCATTCTTTACTATGTCAGATCTAAATTTTTCAAGAAACCATTAATCAGCCCCTACTCCTTGCCTCTCTTGCCCTCCAGCTACCTTATTTTCAGCAAACCATAAGAACCCATAAACCTGGGGTCCTAGCTGCCCCACTTCCTCCATTCTATCAATTTATTCATTTAACACACATATATGAAATGCTTATTAGAATACGTAGTCAAATAAGACACAGTCCATGATGTCCACAGACCCCACCCACTTATCCCTGATGGGAGAGATTTAAGAATGCTAAAAGAGGAAAGAGCCACTTGAAAGCAAGAGATTGAAGATACAGATGTGTCTCCTTGATATATTCTAGGACATCTCCTTAGGAAGTCGGGTGAGTGGGCTAGAAGAGATATATACAAGAAGAAATAGGGAGGAATAATGTTTGCATCCTTTCACAGGCTTTCTAATATTTTTATTGCATTATAGCTAATACATATGACCTAATTACGTGTGGATTAAACTGTTCACTGGCATCATATAAGTAAATTTGGTGGAAAATGGCTCTGGAAGCAAGAGTAGCAATTTGTTTGTTTACATATCCTTAATACTTCTGTAAGACAATGGCCATTGTAACGCAGCTGGTTATTTGCTGATTCTGATTCTTCCCCTTCTTACTGGGTCCCTTTAATGACCTTCAACATAGTCATGCACAACATAATGATGTTTAGGTCAAAGACATAAGTCACATAAGATTATATAATACTGTATTTTTACTGTACCTTTTCTGTGTTTAGATACGTTTAGATACAAAAATGCTATTGTGTTACAATTGCCTACAGTAATTAGTATATTAACGTGGTACAGGTTTGTAGCCTAGGAGCAATAGGAGGCTGTATACCATATAGTACAGGTGCGTGCTAGGCTATATTGTCTAGGTTAATGTAAATATACTTTATGATGTTCACACAGTGAAGAAATCGCCTAATGGTTTCTCAGAGTGTATCCCTGTCATTAAACACCACATGACTGTGTTTGTCAAATGTTTGGCTTGATTAACGGATAGTTAGAAGTAACAAGTTAACAGTAATATTGTGGGGCTTGTGCATTGTCTTTAAAGTAAAAGAAAAAAGAAAATGTAGACAGGAAGTCTTGATTAGGATTTAAAATATTTGCTTCTGGACTTACTGTATTTAGTATGTTTATAGATATAAAAGCCCATTTTAACAAAGGATAAATTTTGAGGGGAAATAGTTCATTAAATACCATATATTCTTTTAATGTAACTTATTTAGTATGCTAACTTGCCTATGAGATTGATAGAACTAGCCAAGTGGACCAGTCTAATATTTGTAATACAGTTAAAAGATTTTATTCAGTAGTCTAAATTATTTTGAGATGGGAGGATTGCTTGAGCCCTGCAGGTGGAGGGTGCAGTGAGCTGAGATTGTGCCCCTGTCCTCCATTAAAAATTAATAAAATAGAGAAAGCCAATTTCTTTTATACATGTTCAAGTTTCAGTAGTTATAAATCCTAATAGTACTTCTTAGAGGGCTTATTTCAGACTTGTTTTATGACCTCTGCAAGAGATACTGAGCTGTGTCCTTCATAATACTGGCAGTTATCTTAAGATGAATAAAACCAAAATCTATTAGACATTCTTAGAATCCGTATACAATCTTTGAATTCAACATTGTCTTCATCTCCATTGAATAACATAGGTGTCCTTGATTAAATCAAGTGTGTGATCATCTCACAAAGTTGTTTACTGTACCTATATCAAATGTCAATGGGTGATAACTGAAATAAGATTTTATTACTTCTGCTTTTCATTTCTAATTGGCATCCTTCTCTGTGTATAGGTGTCGTTTCAGTCAGATGTTGCATCCAATTTTTGAGGAAGCTTCCGATGTCATTAAGGAAGAATTTCCAAATGAAAATCAAGTAGTGTTTGCCAGAGTTGATTGTGATCAGCACTGTAAGTACCTCAACAAGAAGTCTAGAAGAAACTGTCCCATCCCACACACAGGCCCACAAACACATTTTTCTTTCTTTTTTTTTAAAATGCTTTACTTTAAATGCAGAACCAAAAAGGTTCTAGTGACCTTGGTTAAATTGTTACGATTTAATTTTTATGTACTTATAACACTACTTTCCATTTTGCTTGTGTGATAGTTTTTTTTGTTGTTATTTAAAAAATTACAATAGGTCAAGCATAGGGATCAAAAGTAGCAATGTTTTCTACCAAAGCAAATACCAAAATCAGTAAATGAAATTGAAATATAGTAATAGAAGAAAAATGGATTTCTATTAGTTTTAGAATCATGTGAAAATACCGTTTATAGTCATTTCAAATAAGATAGTCTCAGATTTTTGTGTGTTTCTGTTTTTTAAAGATTCTGTGAAGGTTAGTTTAGACTATTTTTGAGGTCTAATTAACTGTAGCAACTGATTATAATTATTAGGAGTTTTAAGAAACTGAGCTTAGACTCTCAAAATCCAACCTCTTGCATTTTGCTTGTCCCAGCGGAGCATTCTCTATAAAATCATCATGGTCTTTTGTATACATGACAGATTTCTCTAACTTGAGCTAGTGATCTTGCCATTGGTGTTTCTTCCTGTGTGGTCCCATTATACTTGAACTTTCTTCTCTCATTGTACTAAAGTCATTGTATTTGGTAGTTCTGGTTCATTGTGTCTTAGTTGTTTTATCAGCTGCATTGTCTGTTCATCAAGGCAGGAATTTTTTTTTCTTCTTTTTTAATGCTCACTTTTAAGAGGAGACCAAACAATTAATTAATCTCTGTGTCTCAAGCATCTGACAGTTACAGACTGCTCACAAAAACCTTTTGCATTTAGTTATTGGTAAGTTGGCGTGAATACAGAACTGTTTCCCATTCTTCAAATTTTCTATTTTTTGTACTTAACCTACTGATTAAAATTAGTATGTGTGTATACACACATAACTTTTCATTTTACTGATGAGAAATGGACATGAAATGGCTAAATCAATGTTACACAACTCACTGTCTAGTCAAGCCAGAATTTGAATTCTGATCTGACTAGATGCCTTCATTTGCTCTTTTCTGATCAAACATTTTGGAAATTATCGATAGAGCTTTATGCTAGGCAGAAAGGCATTTTTCAACAGTAAATCATTTCACAGTCTTCTAAGCCAGACCGCATATTTCTGTCTGCTGAGATTCATTACTAGATAGGATAACGGGAACAATAAAAAGTTGTCAATACAGGCATGGGTACATTTTCACATTGCTTTCCAGATCTTTTCTCCAACCTTTTATTGACAGAGAACATGATGTTTTTGGTGTGGGTTCTCATTTCAAACCTTTCTATTCTTTAGGTATTTAATTAGATGTTACAGTATAGATAAGAGTCCCTATTTTTACTGAATTTGAACCATAAAATTGTAACGCTCTAAAGCTTACAGTCATTGGGAAGAAAATTTAATACTTATGTCCTTGAACCATAAATATCATTTATTCCATCTTTTAAACAGATAACTTTTGAAGAAAATCTGACATCATTGCTAGTAAGCTTTCTTTTTGTGGGAGCAAATTACAGCAGTTCAGATGCTTTTCAATCCACCGGAAAGTTATCTGAGGTATTATGCATCTCTCTGAATATTTTTTCTCTTCTATGTAATTCTTCACTTTTAAAGAAATGATGTTATGAAATCTTTATTGATTAATGTATTTACATTTTCCACAGTCTCTTTAGAGATTGTAAGACAAACTGTACTTTTGTTCACCTCATATGTGCCAGTTAGATTGTAGAGGTTTTGAACTGGAAGAACCTTAAGAATTTTGTGTTCTGAAAAGAAATGCCTTTTAGGCAGATTATTCTGTGGTCGAATTTTTTTTTTCTAACCATTTAAACAACTTTATAAACTCATATACCTATCAGTGCTTTGAAAAATAGATTGTTCAATCCTAAAGCAGCTTTTTAAAAGAGATGTATTGAGATATAATTGACATGTAATACATAAATTTAAATTATATAATTTAATAGGTTTTGATACATGTATATATCCATGAAACCATCACTACAATCAAGATATTGAGCATATTTGTCATTCCCCAAAATTTTCCTTATGTCCCTTTTTGGTCCCTGTCTATTGCCTCTACTCCCCATCTCCATCATCCTTACAGACCAACTACTTTCCATCACTATAGATTAGTTTGCATTTCCTAGAATTTTATATAAGTGAATCGTACAGTATGAAGTTTTTTTTTTCTTTTGGTCTGGGTTTTTTTTTTTTTTTTTTTGGACTCAGTGTGTTTATTTTGAGATTGTTTCATGTTGCATATATTATTCCTTATTATTTGGCAGCATTCTCTTGTGTGGCTATATACCACAATTTATCTGTTCACTTCCTGACAGACATTTGGGTTGTTTCTACTTGCTGGCTATTACAAATAAAGCTGTTATGAACATTCAGATATAAGTCTTTATACATATGCTTTCATTTTTACTCAGCAAATACCTAGATGTGAAATGCTAGGTCATATGGTAGGTCCATGTTTAACTTTTAAATAAACTGCCAAACTATTTTCCAAAGTATTCCTTACATGTTATATATTCACTAGTAGTACATGAGAGTTCTGGTTGTTCCATATTCTTGTCAACACTTGGAGTGGGGATAGTCTATTTAATGTTACATATTCTAATACATGTGAAGTGGTATCTCCTTGTGGTTTACTTTGGATTTTTCTATTAATGATGTTGAGAATATTTTCACGTTTCTATGACATTCATATTATCTGTGATTAAGTGCCTGTTCAAATATTACATATTTTTTATTGGGTTGTTTATTTTCTTATTGAGATTTATTTATTTATTTATTTGTGACAGGGTCTCACTGTGTCGCCCAGGCTGTAATGCAGTGGTGCAATCTTCGCTCACTGCAGCCTCCACCTTTCAGGCCGCAGTGACCTTCCCACCTCAGCCTCCCAAGTAGCTGGGACCACAGGCATGTTCCACCACACCCAGCTAATTAAAAAAATTTTTTTTTTAGAGATAGGTCTCCCTATGTTGCTCAGCCTGGTCTCAAACTCCTGGGCCAACGTGATTGTTCTGCCTGGGCCTCTGAAAGTGCTGGGATTACAAGCCTGAGTCACTGTGCCCTGCCCTCTTACGGAGTTTTGAGAGTTAGTTATTATTATACAAGTCTTTTTTCACATGTGTAATTTGCAGATGTTTTCTCCCATTCTACCCTTATGTGTATTTTTTTAAAAATTATAAACTACACATAAAATTACTATCCTACCATTTTAAATTGTATAATTTAATACTTTTTTTTTTTTTTAAGACGGAGTCTCTCTCTGTCGCCAGGCTGGAGTGCAATGGCGGGATCTCAGCTCACTGCAACCTCCACCTCCCGGGTTCAAGTGATTCTCCTGCCTCAGCCTCCCGAGTAGCTGGGACTATAGGCATGCACCACCACGCCCAGCTAATTTTTGTGTTTTTTAGTGGAGACGGGGTTTCACCATGTTGGCCAGGATGGTCTCCATCTCTTGACCTCATGATCGCCCACATTGGCCTCCCAAAGTGAACCACTGCGTCCAGCCAATTTAATACTGCTAAATATATTCACATTGCTGTGCAGCCAGTCTCCCAGTTTTTCATCTTGCAAAACTGAAGCTCTACACCTATTAAACCACAGCTTGCCATTGCCCCTTCTCCTTAGCCCCTGGCAACCATCATTCTGTCTTCTGTTTCTACAAGTGCGATTACTCTAGGTACTCCACATAAGTGGAATCTTACAGTATCTGTCTTTTTGTAACTGTCACGTTTCACTTAGCATAATGTCCACAAGGTTCATTGATGTTGTAGCATTTGCCAGAATTTTGCTACTTTTTAAGGCTGTATATTCTGGATATACTGATTTGCAGATAATTTCTCCTGTTCGTTCTGTAGGTTGCCTTTTCACTCTGTTGATTGTGTCTTTTGATTCATAGAAATCTTTAATTGTAACATAGTCTGTCTTACGTATTTTTACATTGGCTGACTGTGCTTTAGGTGTTATATCCAAGAAATAATTGCAATCTAACGTTATGAAACTTTACTCTCCTATGTTTTCTACTAAGAGTTTTAGAGTGTTTCAAGAGTTTAGAGAGTTTTAGGGTGTTAGGTCTTATATTCAGGTCTTTCATTTATTTTGAGTTAATTTTTGTATATGGCGCAAGGTAAGGGCCCAGCTTTATTATTTTGCATTTTTAGATTTATTTATTATTTTAGATTTTTTGAAGAGACTGTTCTTTCCTCATTGAATGGTGTTGGCATCCTTGTCTAAAATCATTTTGTTGTATATTTGAGGGTTTATTTCTGGACTTTCTAGTCTGTTCCATGGTCTGTATGTCCATCTTTATGCCGGTTTCACTCTTTTATTACTGTAGTCTTGTAGTATGTTTTGAAATCAGGAAGTATGAGACCTCCAACTTGAAGAGTGTCTTTTGAAGAGCTGATGTTCTTAATTTTGCTGCAGTCTCTATCAATTTTTTAAATGGATTATACTTTTGATGTTGTATCTAAGAGGTCTTTGCCCCACACAGGATCACAAAGATTTTCTGCTATGTTTTCTTTTATGAATATGATAGTATGAAGGTTTATACTTAGGTCTGTGATCCATTTGGAATTAATTTTTTCATGTGGCACAGTATATGAATTGGAGTTCATTTTTTTGCATATGATCCTGGCATTATTTGTTGAAAAGACTATCCTTTCTTCGCTGTCATTGCATCTTTGCAGAAATAAACTGTCACTGTATGTGTAGGTCTATTTCTTTTCTCTCTCGTCTGTGCTGTTGATCTGTTTGTCTATGCTTATTTCAGTACTTTATAGATTACGATAGCTTATGAAGAGTCTTGAAGTCTGGTCAGGCAAAGCTTTCACCTTGTACTTTTTTTTTCAGAGTTGTTTGGCAGTTCTGGTTGCTTTAGATTTCCATGTAACTTTTAGAATCAGCTTGTTAATTTTTAATGACAACATAAAAGGCTACTGGGATTTTTACTGGGTTCACTTTGAATCTTCAGGGCAATTTGTGGAAAATTGTTATTTTAGTGATACTGAGTCTTTGAATCCATGAAGATTGTATACCTCCCCATTTATTTAGGCATTTTCAATTTCTCCCAGGAATGTTTTGTGGTTTTTCAGCCTGCATGTCTTGGATAGCTTTGTCAGATTTATTCCTAAGTATTTCCTTTTTTTTTTTCATGCTATTATAAATGATATTTTAAGAATAAACTTTATTTGTGGAATAATTACAGATTATATGTAGATTATAGTTGCAAAAATATTAGAGACTTCCTTTATATTCCTTGCATATTTTACCCTAACAGCAGTATTTTGTATTACTATGGCACATTTGTCAATGCCTAAGAAACTAACATTGGTATGTGAGTGTTAATTAAACTATAGATTTTATTCAGATTTTATCCTTCTTCCACTTGTCTTTTTGTTGTTGTTTTTCTAGGATATCACTTTTAGTCATAATGTCTTCTTGGTTACCTCTGATCTGTTTGTTTCTCAGTCTTCCTTTATTTTTCACAATTCTTATGAGTAGTATTCAAGAATCCTGTAGACTGTTTTTCATTTTGGGCTTGCCTGGTATTTTTTTCCTCATGTTTTGGACATCTTTTGTGAGATCTCTCAGTAAGTATGTCTTATTTTGGGGTGCTGTTATAAATGGCATTGATTGTTAAATTTTAATTTTTCGTTTTTTTATTGCTAGTTTATAGAAATAAAATTGGTTTTTTTATATTGACCTTGTATACTAAAACTTATTAGTTCCAGGAAGTTTTGTAAATAGAGTCCATAAGATTTTCTACTTAGACAGTTAGGTTTGTTTGCAAATAAAAAGTTTTACTTCTTGTGGTCTCTGTTTCCTTACAGTATTCTTTCTAACCAAGTGCAACTACTTGTTGCTTTAGGATTAGTTTTTGTTAGGCAGAATATCTGTAAGAAGCTTCCTAGCAAGGACAGAAGGTGGCCTCAGAATCAAAATATCATCATGCCCACATATGGCTTGTTCGTATCAATCACCTATCTGGTATTATGTTAGCCTACTCTGTCTTGCCCTTGAATACGTCAGTCTGTCTGCCTTGCTGTCGACTCACTGCTTCACTGAGAGCTTTTATCCAAAGTCACAGTATTATTTCTTAGAAAAGTTCCTGTAAAAAGTTTCTAGTCAAATTGCCTGGGGAAAAAAACCCCTACTATTTATTGAGTGCTTACGTGGATTTAGACATGTTCTTTCGCATATTTTAGTTATCTTTACCACAACTCATTACACCTCGAGTTGAGTAGTAGTATTCATTTAACAACAAAAAAATTTATGGCTTCCTTATGCACTGCTATGTGGAAGGGTCTATAGATATAGCAATGAACTGAACACACCCAGAAAGGCAAGAGAGATCAGTATATAATTGTGTATAGTGATAACTATTCTGAAGAGAAGGTGCTGAATGCTACAAAATGATGAATCTGATTTAGTCTACAGGAATAGGGAATACCTTTTTGAGGAAATGATAAAAATGAAGGAAGAGTAGGAATTTTCAAGTGAAGTAGGAGAAGAAGAGTGTTTTAGACAGAAGTAGCAGTAGATGTGAAGTTTCTGAGGTAGGAAAGAACACTGACCTTTCAGAGAGTTGGACTGTATTACCATTTTACCAATGGAGAGGCTGAAAGATACTGAGAGGCTAGGTGATTTCCCAAACCTGCATAGTAAATGGAGGGAGCCAGACTGGAACCTAGGACTATATAGCTTTTATCAGCTAACTATGCATTTGAAAGTCAAAATAAGGTAATTTAAATTGAATTCCCATAGAAATGGAGAATTTGCCCATTTCTGAATAAAAACAAAATATCCTATTATGGATTATAAAATAGTCTATTTAAATAATCTCTAATGGGTCATTACATAAATAAAAACGCAATTGCTTGTATGTGATATTATTGTTTTTGTACTGTGTGTCCCAGTCTTCTAAGGTAGAATCCTTTGTTCTAGGACCAGAAGCCTCCTACTTAATAAGTCATATACAATTGGGCATGTCACTTTAAGAATCACTGAACTTGATTTCAGTACTGTCCATAAAAAGTATGTGTTTGTATGTGTGTGGTGAGAAAAAGACATGTGGTAACCATATGTGGTAAAATTAGGTGATTTATTTTTATTTTTTGGTAAGTTTGAAATTTTACAGATTTTTAGAAATATGGTATTTAAAAATCCTGAACCTATAGTTTGTCATTGATTAAGGAAGAAGCAGGTGGGAGTGCCTGACTGTCTTATAGTTTTTGAGAAAATGTGTGTAAGAAGCTAGAAATCTGCACTGTACAGGGGTATTGTGATATTGTTAATTGTAATTTGCTTATTTTCACTGATGACCTTTAACACAATTACTGAATTTTTAAAAACTTTTTTCGAATAGGCCTTTGTCAGCATTTTGAGGAATGCTTAGAGCTACTTGATGGCTCCTGGAAACTGACCCACAGTTCTCTGTGTGGTTGTTCTGAGTTTTTCATTTTCATTCATTTAAGATTTTCATTTAATATGTTCATACCGTTCTGTCCATTAAAAGAAAAAGAATTTCATTTAATATTCTAGCCTTTGAAAACAACTGGAAGTAGTAGTAGCAACAGTAGTTATGTTAATAATAACAATAATAATGATAAAATGGCTTCGTAGGGTAGAGACCCTATGTTTTTACTCTTCTGTTCCTCACACTGGCATGGTATCCAGCACATAGTAGGTGTTCAGTTGTAATTGTTGAGCAGATGGATAGATAAATGAATAATAAACAGTACCAGCATTTATGAACTGTTTTGTAGGCACTATAGTTATTTCATTATTTCCTAACAATGAAATAAATATTTACTGCCATATTTTGCCTGGTCTAACTCATAACATTGATTGTAAGGCAAAATGTTAGGTACAACTGAAAAAACAAAGAAAAAACGAACTACAACACAAAGCTTTCTTATCATTTAGATTTTTAAAATTCACATGTGATAAACATATTTATGACATACAGCGTAATATTTCAGTACATGTATATAATGTTTAATGGTCACATCAGGATAATCCTCTCTTCTAGTACTCAAAAATATATAATAAATTATTATTAACTATAGTCACCCTACAGTGCTGTAGAACAACACTAGAACTTATTTCTCCTGTCTAGAGGTAATTTATTTTTATTTAACTTTTGTGGGTATACATAGTAGGGTATGTATTTTTATGGATTACAAGTTGTTTTTTTTTTTTTTTTTTTTGAGACAGGCTTGCTCTGTCTCTCAGGCTGGAGTGCAGTGGCGTATTCTCGGCTCACTGTGACCTCTGCCTCCTTTGTTCAAGCGGTTCTCGTTTCCTCAGCCACCAGAGTAACTGGGATTACAGGTGTGTGCCACCACACCCAGCTAATTTTTGTAGTTTTAGTAGAGACAGGGTTTCACCATGTTGGCCAGGCTGTTCTCAACCTCCTGACCTCAAGTGATCCTCCTGCCTTAGCTTCCCAACGTTCTGGGATTACAGGTGTGAGCCACTGCGCCCAGCCAAGAGATTATTTTGAAGTGCCTAAGAGTCACATCAGAATATCTGTTACCTCAAGCATTTTTCCTTTATCTTTCAAATGATTGAGATCAAATCATACTGTTTAAATTACTTTTAAAAGTACAATTAAATTATTTTTTTACTATAGTCACTCTGTTGTGCTAGCAAATACTTTGTCTTATGTATTCTTTCTAACTACATTTTTGTACCCATTCACCATCTCTCCCCCACCCTCAACTACCATTTCTACCCTCTGGTAACCATCCTTCTAACGCTCTATCTCATGAATTCAGTTGTTTTAATTTTTAGCTTCCACAGTTAAGTGAGAACATGCAGTGTTTTTCTGTGCCTGGCTTATTTCACTTAACCCAGTAACCTCTAGTTCCATCCATGTTGTTGCAAATGACAGAATCTCATTCTTTTTTATGGATTAATTTTACTCCATTATGTATATGTACATTTTCTCTATCCATTTGTTTGTTGATGGACCCTTAGGTTTCTTCCAAATCTAGCCTATTCTGAATAGTGCTGCAGTAAACATGGGAGTGCAGATGTCTCTTCGATATACTGATTTCCTTTCCTTTGGGTATACACTTAGCAGTGGGATCGTTGGATCATATGGTTGTTGTATTTTTAGTTTTTTGAGGCACCTCCAAACTGTTCTCCATAGTGGTTGTATTGTTCTTTATAATATACATTCCCATCAATAGTGCAATATGGTTCCCTTTTCTCCTTATACTCACCAGCATTTTTTATTGCCTGTTTTTTGAATAAAAGCTATTTTAAATGGGGTGAGATAATATCTCATTGCAGTTTTGATTTGCATTTCTTTGATAGTCATTGATGTTGTGCACTTTTTCATACACCTGTTTCCCATTTGTATTTCCTTTGAGAAATGTCTATTCAAATATTTTGCCCATTATTTAATTGAATTATTACATTTTTGAGTATAGAGTTGTTTGAGTTTCTTACATATTTTCGTCATTAATCCCTTGTCAGATGGGTAGTTGGCAAATATTTTCTCTTCTTGTTCTGTGGGTTGTCTCTTCACTTTGTTGATTGTTTCCTTTGCTGTGCAAAAGCTTTTTAAAACTTGATGTGATCCCATTTGTCCATTTATTTACTTTAGTTGCCTGTGCCTGTGGGGAATTGCTCAAGAAGTCTTTGCTCACTCCAGTGTCCTGAAGAGTTTCCCCAAAGTTTTCTTGTAGTTTCATAGTTTGAGGTCTGAGATTTAAGTTGTTAATCCATTTTGATTTGATTTTTGTGTATGGCAAGAGATAGGGGTCTAGTTTCATTCTTCTTTGTATGGATATCCAGTTCATCCAGTACCATTTATTGAAGAGACTGTCCTTTCCCCTATGTATGTTCTCGGATCCTTTGTCAAAAATGTGTTCACTGTAGATAGATGGATTTATTTCTGGATTTTCTGTTGCAGTGATCTAGGTGCCTGTTTTTTATGCCAGTACCATGCTGTTACGGTTATAGGTTGGTGCAAAAGTAATTGCGATTTTTGCCTCCCCCCCCCCCCACCCTTTTTTTTGAGACGGAATTTTGCTCTTGTTGCCCAGGCTGGAGTGCAATGGCACGATCTCGGCTCACCGCAACCTCTGCCTCCAGAGTTCAAGCAATCCTCCTGCCTGAGCCTCCCGTGTAGCTGGGACTACAGGTGCGCACCACCACACCCAGCTAAGTTTTTTGTATTTTTAGTAGAAACGGGGGTTCACCCTGTTGGCCAGGATGGTCTCAATCTCTTGACCTCATGATCCGCCCGCCTCAGCCTCCCAAAGTGCTGGGATTGTAGGCATGAGCCACTGCACCCAGCCTTGCCCTTTTTTTTTAATGGCAAAAACTACATTTACTTTGTTTCCAACCTAATATTATACCTCTGTAGTATAACTTGAAGTCAGGTGATGGAATTCTTCCAGTTTTGTTAGGATAACTATGGCTATTCTGTGTCTTTTGTGGTTTCATATGAACTTTAGGATTGGTTTTCTGTTTCTGTGAAGAATGTCATTGGTATTTTGATAGGGATTGCATTAAATATGTAGATTGCTTTTGGTACTAATAACATTTTCACAATATCGATTCTTCCAATTCATAAACATAGAATTTATTTCCCTTTTTTGTCCTTTTCAGTTTCTTCCATCTATATTTTATAATTTTCATTGGAGATCTTTCATTGTTTTGGTTAATTCCTAGGTATTTTATTTTATTTGTAGCTATTATAAATGGGATTACATTTTTATTTTTTTAGATTGTTCACTGTGGGCATATAAAAATGCTACTGATTTTTGTAAGCTGATTTTGTATCCTGCAACTTTATTGAATTTGTTTATTAGTTCTTATAGTTTTTTGGTGGTCTTTAGGTTTTTCAAAATATAAGATCATATCATTTACAAACAAGGATATTTTGACTTCTTCCTTTCTAATTTGAATGCCCTTTATATCTTTCTCTCATCTGACTGCTCTAGCTAGGACTTCCTGTATTCCACATCTTAAGAGGAAAAGCTTTCAGTTTTTCCCCATTCAGTATGATATTAGCTGTGGGTCTACTGTATATGGTCTTTTTTTTAAATTTATAAATGTTTTTTGAGACGGAGTTTCACTCTTGCTACCCAGGCTGGAGTGCAATGGTGCGATCTCGGCTCACCGCAACCTCCACCTCCTGGGTTCAGGCAATTCTCCTGCCTCAACCTCCCGAGTAGCTGGCATTACAGGCATGCGCCACCATGCCCAGCTAATGTTTTTTGTATTTTTAATAGAGACTGGGTTTCACCATGTTGACCAGGATGGTCTCGATCTCTTGACCTCGTGATCCACCCGCCTCGGCCTCCCAAAGTGCTGGGATTACAGGCTTGAGCCACCGCGCCCGGCCTTGTATATGGTCTTTTTAAAGTTGAGGTATATTCCTCTTCTGCATAGCTTCTTGGGGGTGTTTATCATGAAGGAATGTTGAATTTTATCAAATGCATTTTCAGCATCAATTGAAATGATCATATGATTTTTATTCTTCATTTTCTTGATATGATGTATCACATTGATTGATTTGCTTATGTTGAACCATCATCCTTGCATCCCAGAGATAAATCCCACTTGGTCATGATTAATTATCTTTCTGATGTACTGTTGAATTTGGTTTGATAGTATTTTGTGGAGGATTTTTGCATTAATATTCATCAAGCATATTGGCCTGTATTTTTCCTTTTGTGGATGTGTCTTTGGTTTTAGTATCAGAATAATACTGGCCTCCTAGAATGAGTCTGGAAGTATTCCCTTCTCCTTTGTTTTTTGGAATAGTTTGATAGGATTGGTATCAGTTCTTTCTTAAATGTTTGGGATAATTCAGCAGTGAAGCCATCAAGTCCTGGGCTTTTCTTTGCAGGAAGCTTTCTTATTATGGCTTTGATCTCATTATTTGTTCTTGGTCTGTTCAGGTTTTGGATCTCCTCATGGCTCAATCTGGGTATGTGTCTAGGAATTTGTCTGTTTCTTCTAGATTTTCCAATATATTGGCGGATAGTTGCTCATAGTAGTGGCTAATGATCCTTAGTGGTATCCATTGTAATGTCTCCTTTTTCATTTCTGATTTTATTTATTTGGGTCTTCTCTCTTTTTTTCATAGTCTGGCTGAAGGTTTATCAACTTTACTAAACTTCTTAAAAAAACCAACTTTTTCTTACATGAGCTTTTGTATTGTCTTTTTCATTTCAAATTCATTTATTTCTGCTCTGATCTTTATTATTTCTTTTCTTCTACTAATTTTGGGTTTTGTTTATTCTTGTTTTTCTAATTCTTTAAGAGGTATCATTAGGTTGTTTATTGGAAGTTTTTTCTTATTTTTTGATGTAGGCATTTATAGCCATAAAATTCCCTCTTAGTTTTACTTTTGCTGAATCCCATAGGTTTTGGTATGTTGTATTTCTATGATTATTTGTTTCAAGAAAATTTTTGATTTCCTTCTTAATTTCTTCATTGACCCACTGGTCATTCAAGAGCATAATTTCCAAGATTTCTCTTGTTATCAATTTCTAGTTTTTTTATACTGTGGTCAGAGAAGATGCTTGAGATAATTTCAGTTTTTTTGAATGTTTTAAGACTTGTTTTGTAACCTAACATGTAGTCTATCCTTGAGAATGATCAACGTGATGAGGAAAAGAATGTGTATTTGGCAGCCATTGGATGAAATGTTCTGTAAATATCTGTTAGGTCCATTTGGTCTATAGTGCAGGTTAAGTGTGATGTTTCCTTGTTGATTTTCTGTCTGGAAGATCTGTCCAAGGCTGAAAGTGGGGTATTTAAGTCTCCAGCTATTATTGTATTGTGGTCTGTCTCTCTTTAGCTCTAATAATACTTGCTTTATTTATCTGCACCCAGTGTTCAGTGCATATATATTTACATTGTATTACATGCATTACATATGTATATACATTGTATTTGCAGTCGTATCCTCTTGCTGAACTGACCCCTTTGTCATTATATAGTGACCTTCTTTGTCTCATAATTTTTGTCTTGAAATCTACTTTGTCTGCTATAAGTATAGTGATCTTGTTCTTTTTTGGTTTCTGTTGGTAGGGAATATCTTTTTCCATTTCTTTATTTTCAGTCTGTGTGTGTCTTTACAGGTAGAGTGTGTTTTTTGCAAGCAACAGATCTTTGGGTTTGGTTTTTTTGAAAATCCGTTCCACCAGTCTGTGTCTTTTGATGGAAGACTTTAGTTCATTTGTATTCAGTTATTATTGATGAATAAAGGCATACACCTTCTACTTTGTTGTTTGCTTTGTTATTTTGTGGTCTTCTCTTCCTCCCCCTTCTTTGCTGTCTTCTTTTTAGTGAGGGTGATTTTCTCTGGTGATATGATTTAATTTCTTGCTTTTTGGTTTTGTATATCTGTTATTTGTTTGATTTGAGGTTACCATGTGGCTTCCAGATACACTCTTATAACTCATTATTTCAAGCTGATAACAACATTGTTTGCATAAACAAATGAACAAGCAAAAGAGAATTAATAAAAACTGTACACTTTAACTTCATCTCCCTGCTTTTTAACTTTTTCGTGGTTTCTGTTTATATCTTTTTATACTTCTTATGTCTTGAAAAGTTGTTGTGGTTATTTTTGATTGGTCCCTCATTTAGTCTTTCTACTTAAGAGTAGTTGACACACCACGATTAGTGTTATAATGTTTTCTATTTGTCTGTGTACTTACTATTTTCTGTGACTTTTGTACTTTCAGATGATTTTCTGTTGTTTATTAATGTCCTTTCCTTTCTCATTAATGTACTCCCTTTAACATTTCTTTTAGGACACATCTGCTGTTGATGAAATCCCTCAGGTTTTGTTTGTGTGGGAAAGTCTTTATTTCTCTTTGATATTTGAAGGATGTTTTTGCTGGATACACTATTCTAGGATAAAAGTCCTTTTCCTTCAGCAGTTTCAATGTGTCATGCCACCCTCTTCTGGCACATAAGGTTTCCACTGAAAAGTCTGCTGTCAGATGTATTGGAGCTCCATTTTATGCATTTCTTTTCTCTTGTTGAATTTAGAATCTTTTTGTAAACTTTTGACCTTTGGAAGTTTGATTATTAAATACCTTGAGGTAGTGTTCTTTGGGTTAAATCTGCTTGGTGTTCTATTACCTTATTATACTTGGATATTGATATTTTCTCTAGGTTTGGGAAGTTCTTTGTTATTATCCTTTTGAATAAACTTTCTACCTCTGTCTGTTTCGCTGCCTCCTCTTTAAGGCCAGAGTAGATTTTTCCTGTTTGCAGATTTTCTAGATCCTGTAGGCATGCTTCATTATTATATATTTTTCTTTTGTCTCCTGTGACTATATTTTCAAATAGCCTGTCTCCAAGCTTACTAATTCTTTTTTCTGCTTGATCAGTTCTGCTACTAAAAGAGTCTCATTCATTCTACAGTATGTCAGATTTTTTAGCTCCCAAATTTTGGTTTGATTTTTTAAAAAAATATTTCAATCTCTTTTTTAAATTTATCGTATAGAATTCTGAATTCCTTCTCAGTGTTATCTGTAGTTTCTTTGAGTTTCCTCAAAACAGTTATTTTGAATTCTCTGCTTGAAAAGTCACCTATCTCTGTTTTACCAGAATTGGTTCCTGGTGCCTTATTCGGTTTGTTTATTGAGGTTGTTTTCCTGGTTGTTCTTGATATTTGTGGGTGTTTGTCTGTCTCTGGGAATTGAAGAGTTAGGTATTTATTGTAGTCTTCACAGTCTGATCTTGTGTCTGTGCTTTTTTGGAAGACTCTGCAGGTATTCATAAGGACTCAGGTGGTGTTATATAAGCTGTAGCTGCATTGGAGGCACCCCAAGCCCAGTGGTGCTGTGGTTCTTGCAGCCTCATAGAGGTACCACCTTGATGGCCTTGGACTTCTGGAAGAATTCTTTGGATTACCAGGCAGAGACTTGTTCTCTTACTTTCTTCCCAACAAATAGAGTCTCTTTCTCTGTTCTGAACCTACTGGAGCTGGGGATGGAGTGACACAAGCACCCCTGTGGCTACAACCATTAGGACTGCTCTGGGTCAGGTCTGAGGTAGCACAGCACTGAATCCCACCCAAGGCCTGCTGTAACCACACCCTGGCAACCACCTATGTTCACTCAAGGCTCTGGAGTAAGCAAAGACTCTGAAGTGAGCACAATCAGCAGGTGGCAAAGCCAGCCAGGCCTGTGTTCTTCCTTTCAGGGTGGTGAGTTCCCTCTCAGTGGGGTGTGGGGACGTTTTCATACTTTAGGGGTCAAAAGCATGCTTCTCTAATCCAAATGTGCAGAGTCATTCTGGTTTGAACACCTCTGTCAGAGACATCTGTGTCTCTGACAGGGAATCCATAACTGCCATTAACCATGCCCAAAAGTACATTTCCTGCCTAGTTCTCTCATAATTAAAAATAATTTCTGATACCTTCCAAAGTCAAAAATGTCAGATAATGCAATGCAAAACAGAACAGAGCCTTAGATTTTGAGAGGACTCTTAAGAGCCTTCGATTTTGAGAGGAATCTATCTGCCTCTAATTTCTAGGGTTTCATTAGGAATACAGAGGTTTTTCCCAAAACAAGGTCCATAGTGCCACCTCTGTTTTTCTCAAGGAATCTCAGGCTGTTTTAGCTTGAATATCTGCTTTTAATTGAGCTGACTTTTAACCATAGCACTCTTAAAAAAAAATTCTTTTAAATTTCTTATCACCTGACTTTAGCCAGGCCAAGTGGCCAGTATTTCTGGCTTTTGAACTTTATCAAAGGTAACCTCCCAGGTGCTCAGAGAAAGGAAAATTCAAGATTGTTTGTGGAGGGGAAGGGAGTCAACAAATGGAAAAGACCTTGCAGATATCAAACCAGGAAGGACTCATTCCCTAAGCCAGGAATTGAACTCTGAATCTGTGCCACCATTGTGGAAAGAGAAAGCCTTAGCTACTAAGCTACAGCATTAGGCAGTTTCCATTGCTCTTCCCTGAAGGAGCCTAGAGCAGTCAGCTTTGAGCTTGCAAAGGCTTTTAACTGCTTAAGATAATTTTTTTGAGCAAACTATGACATGGACCCCAAAATTCCTGTTCCCTGGGTGGCAGAGACCAAGAGAAAGTACTGTCCCATTCTTACGAGGTCAAGCTCCCAAAGACAGAACAAGATGAGAAAGAAACAACTTTTTTTTTTTTTTATTTTTTTTTTTCAGGAAATTGCAGCACAGTTTGTAACTGACCAGTTTTCCAGGCTGGCTTGAACAGTGGTATTTTGAGATCCTAAGCCAGTGTTCTGTGCTAAGGTATTCTTCTGAATGACAGAGCAATATGGAAAGACAAAATTGTAGCACAAAGTATACCAGGTTTGTTACAGTAGCCACTCTGCTTAGTATGCAATATGGAACTGGCCAGGCTCAAACTTGCCCTTGGATAGGCCCTGTCATCTTTAATCCAACCTCTGCCCTTATGTGGTCTCTGGGCAAGATTGTCATCTTGAGTAACAGAAAAGATAGGAAAGGGAGAAAAGCATTGCTTCCTGAAAGGTGGGGAAGGCAAGGAGCTCAGGGAGGCCAGAGAAAGACCCACTCATTGCAGTGACACTGAATCAGAAGTTCAGGCAGTCACTTGTCAGTTGCAATGAGATGTTCTCCAGCAGTCTTACCAGCTCTCAAGTTTCCCCTTTCGGGAATTAAAAAAGCTCCCTATGTCCAGTGATCCTGTCACCCACAGCTGTCAGGGAAGAGTATAAGGCAAGAGAATAGTGGTTAACATCCCATAATGCCAAATCCATTCTTAGCTGAGAGGGACTTTACTGAGGGGGACCTCTCACTCCCTAAATCTTAGGAAGGACTCTAACCATCCTAAGTTGGGCCTTGAACCCCAATTCCATCAAATGTCTTTGCCTTTTATTAAGAGGGACCTTTAATTCACTCTCTTTTAGGAGATACTCTGACTCCCCTAAGTTGGACCTCTAACCCAATCTCATCCTTCACCCGGGTACCCCACTTGCTTACCCAGAGTTGGCCAGTTGTTGCTGCAGTCTGTTTCCTTTTGGGTTGGGGGTTTCCTCAGTATCATCCCTCCATGGTTCGCCAGGAGGATGTTACCAGAAAGGGGTCCTGATCCAGACCCCAAAAGAAGGTTCTTGGATCTCATTCAAGAAAGAATTCGAGAGAAATCCATAAAGTGAAAGCAAGTTTGTTAAGAAAATAAAGGAATAAAAGAATGGCTACTCGATAGGCAGAGCAGTCCTGAGCTGTACTTTATTGTTTATATGTAGTACATTTTCATTATCCATTCATCTGCTGATGGCCACTTAGGTTGATTTCATATTTTGACTGTTGTAAATAGTGCTTCAGTAAACATGGGAGTGCAGATATGTCCTTGCTATACTGATTTCCTTTTCTTTGGATAAATACTTAGTAGTGGAATTGCTGGATCATATAGTAGTTCTATTTTTAGTTTTTGAGGAACCCCTATTCTGTTTTCCATAGTGACTATACTACTTTACAGTCTTATTAATAACATATGAGTGTTTCCCTTTCTCCAGATCCTCTCCATTATTATTTTCATATTTTTGTTAATAGCCATTCTAAGTGGGGTGGGATGATATCTCATTGTGGTTTCAATTTGCATGTAACCACATGAATGGTAATACTGACCATTTTTTCATATACTTTTTGGCCATTTGTATGTCTTTTAAGAAATGTTTATTGAGATGCTATGCCCTTTTTAAAATTGGATTTTTTTTTTTTTTGCTGTTGCTTGTGTTTCTTGTATATTCTAGATATTAATCTCTTGTCAGATGATTAGTTTACAGATATTTCCACCACTAATTCTCAGGTTGACTCTTCACTCTGTTGAGTGTTTCCTTTGCCCTATAGAAGCTT
This sequence comes from Sapajus apella, assembly GCF_009761245.1. Taxonomy (NCBI): domain Eukaryota; kingdom Metazoa; phylum Chordata; class Mammalia; order Primates; family Cebidae; genus Sapajus; species Sapajus apella. The sequence continues at coordinate 6,420,087 of NW_022436986.1, read as the reverse complement.
TTTAGTTTGATATAATCTCATTTGCCTATTTTTGCTTATTTTGCCTGTGCATTTAAAGCCGTATCCTTAAAATCTTCCCAGACCAGTGTTCTGAAGCATTTCCCCTATATTTTTGTTCATGGTGAGAGATACGGGCACTTAGAATTTTTTTATACCTATTGTAAAAACTATTTTAGACTCAGTTAGAAATAGATTTTTTAAAATTGTGTCATTAATGTGTGTGCCTTAAAAGGAAAATAAATTTGTTCAAGTAATTCCTAAACAACTTTACACTCAGAGACTGACTGTTGTGCATCATTTCTCAACTGAGTCGAATTTTATTTTTTCTATACAATATTGACCTTCATGCCATTAAGAGTGTTGGTAATGCTCTACTCTCTCTAGGAATTTCTCCCAAGCTGCTAAACCCTTTCTGCAAGTATTGATGCTATCACTTTCCTATTTACTAACCTCAGAGTTTAGTTTTTCTGAATTGAAATATATCTGCTAGTTAAGCAACTTTTCTTCAAAGTTACCAAAATACAAACCAAAATGTTAATAATGGTTTTCTCCAGTGGTGGTTGGAAGTGGGTCTTATTTTCTTCTTTATACATGTTTGTTTTCCAAAACTTGTAAACACTCATAGACACATGTGTACATATGCATATGCACACAATTAGAACATGGCCTTGCTTTAACTGTGCATCATCATTATATCTCATCTTCTGCAGTCTTACCATTTGGAGAATTTTGGGAGTAGAATTCATTTTTCTCTTTGGTGGTCATGCTTGCTGCCTTGGATCTAGAAAGTCCCATCAGTTAGCCCCTGGTGGGACCAGGTTCTCTGCTGACCTCCAGTGGCCGTAGGCTGTATGGCACTAAGCAAGAGGCATTCATGTTTGCTGGTCAGTGCAGAACTTTCAGACAGACCCACACTCGGTACTTTGTAATTGTCCTTGATTAGGTAGCACATGCCCCCATATACCTGAGTTGCTTTTACCTATCTGTCTTCCAGTGCAACTCGAACTTTACTTATTGGAAACCGAGAAGCTTTTTATAGGAACTATAAATAAATACCATAATAAGAATAAGAAAATATGAAGTGAAGAATTTATGTGCATAGAACAGAATTTGGATAAGCAGTTAAGCCTGAGTTCTGAGTGAACTTCTAGGCTTTGCTTATTAGTTTTCTGTTGAGGTATTTTGTTTTGTTTTTTGGGGGATCTTTGTCTTTTGCGGTTTTTTGTTTGGTTGTTTGTTATGAGGGGTGCAGTTTGGGAATAGGAAGAGGTACATAGGCAGCAGTGGTCCTTCTTCTGAAACCAGAAGAACAGTAAGACTTTCCTGTGGAAATGTTCTGCCTCTTTGTATTTTCTGCCATGGATATCCATAGCAGGGAGAGACGTTGCTGAAACGAGCATGAGGCAGTTTCCCCATTTGGATCCCTGCTGGGCATTAGTGAGGCGGGCAGGCAGGACCCGTCAAAGAAAAGTAAGTGACCATTGGAGCAAAAATACATGCTAATTTTCCAATCAGTGAGCTGTTAACCTTCTGGGATGTATAATTCCTCTGACATCCATTTTAACATTTGATCTATCCAGTTAATTAAAAAAACCCATTTATTATACCCCTTAAGTCATTCTTTGTTACATTGTCAAAATGTCACATTCTAATTATCTTAAAATCACTTTTGGCCAAAGCTTGTTAAAAAAAAAAAAAAAAGCATTATGTCTGAGATTATTGATCAATGTAATTTTAAGGTTTTTGCTTCTTAATAATTAAATGCCACTGCATTATACAGCATACCTGCTGCTATGGTTGTTTGAGAATGAAGCAAATGAATATGGGATCCCTTACTGGTTTTCAAATATTTTAAATGTTTTTCTGTCCATAACCAGAATTTTAAAGCAATCTAAAGGTTACAGTGTTTGTTAATAGACTTGTGATTTTTGCCACAACTATTAGAGCAGCCTCCTTACCAGTCTCCCTGGTTCTCTACTACTGCCAGGTGAATTTTTTTGAAAGCTCAGCTCTAGCAGCTCAGTGGCTGCTTATCACAAACAGGATAAAATTAAAACTCCATTAACTTAGCACTTAGGACCCTCTAGAGTCCGTTTCTAACTTTATTCTACTCCTAGTTTATGCATACTTGGTATTAGCACTGCTTTCTCTTTATGCCCACTAATTCATCAAGTTTAGAAAGTTAAAAGCATTATATTGTCTCTAGTAGTGCACCTTGCTGTCCATTTTCATACTGGTACGTAAGGCACAAATGGAAAATAGATGTTTTCTATTAGACTAGTTTTTTTCCTTCTGAGTCCCTCTCATATCCTCTCTGCCAGATCCTCTGGGTATTAAAAAGATTCTTTGACTTCTTGTTGACAAATTAGGCACCAACTAGGCTAGTTTACCTTTATTAACATTGAATATTGGACCTAAATTAAACCTAGTAGGAATATTTTACTTTCATAGGGCTTCATACTATTGAATTTTAGTTTTAAAAATGTTTATTATTATGGATTGTTTGCCAGTGTGAAAGACAAAATGTTATCTGGGAGTTTTAATTTGTAACTTTCTGATTACAACTGAACATATTTAATATGTTTATTGCTAATCTGTGTTTCTTTCATGGGCTAACTGATATCATTAGCCCATTTATCTTTTTGGTAGTCTTTTTTTAAGCTAATTCTTTATATATTCTGGATGTTAATCAGTTGTGTCTAGTATATGTCACAAGTACCTTTCTTCCTGTTTGTCTTAAAAATTTGTATGTGTGTGTGTGGTTTTTTTTTTTTTTTTTTTTTTTTTTTTTTATT
>NW_022436986.1:6357762-6417192 GCF_009761245.1 Sapajus apella | reverse complement strand
TTTTTTTTTTTTTTTTTTTTTTTTTTTTTTTAATGTCTAGATGCTTCCTGGCCTATGTGGCTTCAAAATCTGGCGAATGTCTTGGCTGCACATGGTCTTGATACAGGGTTACAGGCCCTTTCCAAAGTAGACATCATTGTCTCCTAAGTACCATGAGGCCATATGAGATTTTTCATCTTTGTGAACCAATTCCCCAGGTTCCTATATCACCCCAGCACTCAGCAAATGTCCCCTGGAGACATTTGTCTTGCCTATGCAGGTATAATTCTCAGCCCTGAATCTGCAACTGCAGAATTATTTTCCAAAACGAATTACACAGGAAACCTATAGGAAAGAAAATGGTCAGTGATTTTTGCTTACCCTAGGATTGGTTCTTCCCTTCCTGGAATGTCAGTTCCTTTAGTCTTCATTGCTTTCATGATTTCTGATATCTTAAAAATAAGATACAAAGGTTTTTTTAGTTGTTGCAGTAGGAACAATACATTTCTCCTACCCACGACATCCTGTTTGAAAGTGGAAATCCATTTGTAGGTTCCCTTTTATGTTTTCTGTGAACTCAATAAAATCATCTGCAAATAATGACATTTCTTCCTTTCCAGTCTTTTTCTTGTTATTTTGACCAAGAACTCCAAATCAGTGTTAAATAGAAGGGATAGCAGACATCTTTTTTGTTTTTTGATCTTAGCATGAAAGCTTTTAGTATATCACCATTCAGTTGTTTGGTATTTGTTTATTTAAATATCCTTTTTTCAGAAGTTCTGTTCTTAATTTGCTACGAGTGTTTAAGCATGAATGGATATCAAATGTTTTTCTGCTTTTGGGGGAGGTATTATATTTTTTTCTTTCATTCTGTCAGTGTTGTGATGTACATTAATTGGTTTTCAAATATTTAAACTGAAGTGCTAGACTAAATCTAGCTTTATTGTGATGTATTATCCTTTGTTTGTAGTACTAAGTTTGTTAATATTTCTATTCAAGTTTTACATCTATGTTCTTGAGTAAGATTAACACATACTTTTTTTTCTCATAATTTTCTTGTCAGGATTCCCATAAAGATTATGTTGGCCTCGAAAACTAGTTGGGAAGTGTTCCCTCTTTTTGTAGTCTCTGGGATAGTTTGTATAAAATTGCCATTATTGGCTCCTTAAATGTTTGGTAGAACTTACTGGTGAAGATGTCCAGGAATGGAGTTTTCTTTGTGGAAAGGCTTTGAATTAGATTTGGGTTCCTTAAGAATTTTAGGATTTTTTTTTAGATGGAGTCTTGCTGTGTTGCCCAGTCTAGTCTTGAACTCCTGGGCTCAAGCAGTCCTCCTGCCTCGGTCTTATGCATAGCCAGAGCTATGGGTGTGTGACACTGTACCTGGCAATAATTTTAGGGCCATTTATATCTTCCATGTCTTCTAGTGTCAGTTTTGATAAGTTATATTTTCATGGGAATTCTTTCATTTTATATAAATCTTCAAACTTAATGGCACTAACTTACTGATAGTAGCTATCAGTGGAATGAGCTTAGAAGTGTATTTTTTGAAAGAGAAAAACATGAGGTCATGCAAGTACTTTCAATTCAAATTATTATAGGGTTTTTACTTAATTATCTCAGTTTTATATATTTTTTCCTTATGCTAAAAGTCTTTTTTTTTTTAGCCCTGGAAAATTAAAGCAATTAATTCAAAAGGTCTTGATTCTTAATGGCATTAACATGATTACTCAAGTGCCTTATCTGTAATACACGTGTATTTATTAATTTCAGAATAACAATGCCAGTATTAAATATTTTTTTTAATTTTGTTTTGTTTTAATGTTAAACATTTCCATGGTGCCAAAGTCAAAACTGTAAAAGCAAAGTATTGTCAGGGAATTCATACCTGACCTCTCCACCTACCATTTTCTCCCATTGGTGTTTTTTTTTTTTTTGGTAGGTAAGGGAGAGACAACTATATAAGCAAGCATATATAGACATGTAAATATGTGTGCATGTATATATGTATGTATTTATATTTCTTCTCCAAGTTTCTTCTTCATATTTCTTATACAAAATATTCGACCTGTACATACTCTTCTGCACCTGGCCTTTTTTTTTTTTTTTTTAACTTAAGTATATCTTGAAGATTGCTCCTTAGCAGCATACAGAGATGTTTTTTATTCTTTTATATTACAGCCTAGTACTTCATTTTATGGGTGCCATCCTTTATTCAGCCAGTCTACTATTGATGGACATTTGGAGAAATAGTAATTTATTTATTTATTTTTTTTTTTGAGGCAGGGTCTTACTCTGTCACCCAGGCTAGAGTGTAGTGGCACAATCTTGGTTCACTGCACCTCCGCCTCCCAGGTTCAAGAGATTCTTATGCCTCAGCCACCAGGTATAGCTGGGATTACAGGCATGTGCACCAGACCTGGCTCATTTTTGTATTTTTAGTAGAGACATGGTCTTGCCATGTTGGCCAGGCTGGTTTCATAAACTCCTGACCTCAAGTGATCCACTTGCCTCCACCTTACAAAGTGCTGGGAGTACAGGCATGAGCCTCTGGGCTCAGCCAAAATAGTAACTTTTAAAAAGGCATTTTCCATTCTCAAGGCTACAACCTGTAGTGTTGGCCAGTAGAGCTATTTGATCTAATTTTTAAAAACTTTTTGTTTATACATCATGCCAAAATTCATTTTATGGCTAGACACAGTGGCTCACAGCTGTAATCCCAGCTTTGGGAGGCTGAGACAGGAGGATAGGTTGAGTTCAGGAATTCATGACTGACCTGGGCAACATAGTGAGATCTCATCTCTACAAAAAAAAAAAAAAAAAATTTAAGATTAGCCAGGCGTGGTGGCATACACATGTTGCCTGAGCTACTCTGGAGGCTGAAGTGGGAGGATTGCTTAAGTCCAGGAAGTTAAGGCTGCAGTGAGCTCTGATTGGTGCTGTTGCACTCCAGCCTGGCTGACAGAGCAAGACCTTGCCTTAAAGAAAAAAAAATCAAGGTTTCTTTTTAAATGATTTCTCAGGTTATTCATCATTGTAAGTAGGACAACCACAAGTCTTTTTGCCTTATTTCAGGTGTCTCTATTTTGTTTAAAAGGCTGCTGCTTGTTTATGGTACCATTCTCTCATTTCTCAATTTGTAGTACCAATTTAATCTCATTAAATCCTTGCTTAGGTAATAGGAACCATCATCTTTATAACACCCCAAAGACATAGTCTCTCCTTGTAATTTATCAGGTTGAAAAAGGGCTTATAGTTGGTATGTATCTATTATTCATCTGCTTCAAGGAAGTACCAACTCCTAAAGCAGATTATTGTCTGTGTTAATTATGTATAAATTAAAATGTCTTATTTCAGATTTCTATGATTTGAGGAATAAAGCATTCTTCTCAATCTCAATATGACCAGTTGTTTCCATTGTTTATTCATATTTGTCTTCTGTTTAAATAATTTTAGTAATCAATCATGATTTCTACTTTATAAATCCACATGGAGTATGCCAAAGTGTTATTTAGACTTAGTTTGCCAGAATGTTATATAATCTTTTCTCCAGCCTCCCTTCTGATAGCTCATATTCCATTTTAACCTCTAATATGCTTTTAGTATTTTTGATTGCTTATACTAGAGAGAATAAAGTACAACCTTGACTTATCAAAATATTGTAAGTACTTTTGCCTGTCTCTTCCTGGACCATGCAAAGACTTTAGAATGTAATTCATCTTCTGCTTACCTCCCCTCCCCAGTTCATATGCTGCTGTCATGTATTTTAATGTCTGTTGAACCCCATAAGGCATTATTATTATTGCTGCTTTTTATAGTCATTATTCATGTGCCATGCTTACTGTGGCATGCGTTGTATTACTTAATTTAATGCTTAAGACAATCTTATGTGGTAGAAATGATTATTCTTATGTAATAGATGAGAAACGAAGGCATGGAGAGTTTATGCAATTTACATGTTCACATGGCCAGTAAGTCACAAATTAGGATTTAAACCCAGTCCAGACTCTGGTCTCTTAACTAATGTAAACTCAAGTCATGATTATTATTATTTTTTTCTCTCTCTCATTGAAAAACAATGACTTGAAACAAAAAGTTCTCACTAAGCAATTGTAAGATTTTTTGGCTGTTAGGCTAATGGGCTCACCCGGACTATATATGAAGGTAAATAACTTTTTTCATTCTTTTAGCTGACATAGCCCAGAGATACAGGATAAGCAAATACCCAACCCTCAAATTGTTTCGTAATGGGATGATGATGAAGAGAGAATATAGAGGTCAGCGATCAGTGAAAGCACTGGCAGATTACATCAGGCAACAAAAAAGTGACCCCATTCAAGAAATTCGGGACTTAGCAGAAATCACCACTCTTGATGTAAGTTGTAACTTTTGCTAGATTAAATGAACATTGCCTGATTAATTAATGTAAACATTCTAATGCAAACAAAAAATCTGGACATTCTCCTATAGTTTATTTTAATGGATTTGACATACATAATGAGTTGAATGTTTTTGAATTAATCTCAAGAGAAATGCTTATGTTATACTGAACTTCTGGATAAAAGATACTGCATACAGTAAAGTTGTATTAATTTGAATTAATTGAGCACAAAGGAAAGCCTCAATTATAAAGAAATGGAAGTTAAAGTCAAGCATATACAACCACAGCTTCTGTATTTTTCTTGTGGAGACCTTCAAGGTATCTCCTGTAATCACTCTTGTATTAGCTCTTTCTAAAGTTTTAATGTCCTCTAAAATAGCTTCTTAATAATTAGTTTAGCACACTCCTTTCTTTGTACACTAGGTAGTGTTTTAAAGATAACAAGCAACAACAAAAGCAAAAACAATTGTGTTGGTTACTAATTGTCACTGTCATTGGTGACTAACACAGTCATCAATCAGCAGTGTCAGGTTTGAGATTTGATTTTACCCTACTTGCAAGCTAAGCGAACCGATTACCATTACATGGATTCTATTAGAAGACATGAGACTCCTGGATCAGAGACAAAAGACTTTATTACCCACATCACAGCAAGCAGTGTGAGCATGTTTGCATTTGTTTCCTTGCCTTCCACATCCTATGGAGGCAACACATAACCCACTGCACATGCAGGTAATGTCACAGGAGAGAGACACTGGGTTTAGGGAACTCACTGTTTCAGAGCAAGCAGTAACCCTGCTGTTTGTCCTGTCAGAAGGCATTACCTCATATCTCAGTGTTGCTTGCTGCAAGCACAACTCTGAGAAATGGCCTGGATAGAGAGTAGTTAGTCAGGGTCTCGCCTTTTTTTAGTATACCCAGTAAGATGGGTAGGAGTGTGAGAGGCCATGGAGAAGTCTCTCTGAGAGTCACAAGTTACGATTTATACATTGTTTTAACACATTTTAGAATTAGTATTCTTACTTAGGAAAAGATTGTCACTAATCAACTAGTTCTCTATTTCTTAAAAATTTAAAATGCAAGAAGGAAATATTTATAATTATATTTATTACAGTTAAGATTGTTTTCAACCCAATATAATCTTTAATCGTTTTGGACTAGGTTTTGAAAACTAAATAGCCAAAGAAACAAAACAAAAAAATAAAATAAAAACTATGCATTTATAGTCATACTTCATTTGAACAATAATTTGATCTATTTAGGTACTAAGATAAGGGGTAAATGAAATAACATGTTTATGAAACTATATGTTTGCAAAATTAGATACTTTCTTTTACAGCGGGGCAAAAGAAATATCATTGGATATTTTGAGCAAAAGGACTCGGACAACTATAGAGTTTTTGAACGAGTAGCGAATATTTTGCATGATGACTGTGCCTTTCTTTCTGCATTTGGGTAAGTATCTTAAAAGTGTGTTAATGGGTTGGTTTGGCTGACAAGTTAAATTCCTGTTTTATTTGGTCATTTTCTGAAGATGATCTCTCCAAAGATGATCTCAGTCCTTTTTTTTTTTTTGGATTCTGGGCAACAAGCGATTCTCCTGCCTCATCCTCCCAAGTAGCTGGGACTACAGGCATGCGCCACCACACCCAGCCAATTTTTTTATTTTTAGTAGAGACGGGGTTTCACCGTGTTGCCCAGGCTGGTCTTGAACTCCTGAGCTCAGGCAGTCCGCCTGCCTCGGCCTCCTAAAGTGCTAGGATTATACTCTCTGTCCTTTTAAAATGACCAAGCGGTCTTTATACCTGTCTCTGAATTCTTTTTAAGGGTTTAAAAGTCTGTTCTTTCTATAGTATTATCTATTTCAGAATGTGAGTAAGAGGGAAAAAATGGACAAGTTAACCATTAACTCATTCATGCTTTTATTCAACTAATTTCTTAACACTTATCCTTTGTCAGGCAATATGCTAATCTGTGGGGTTACCACACTGAAACAACATACCGTTTTTCTTGTTAAGCATGAGTTTTATCGTCTTCATTCATCTCCGTTTCTCCACCACATTTTCTTACACCTTCCCTGTCTCAGAGGAACAATTCTTTCTAAGTCTAACCTCTTCACTGGTGTCCTTGTAACTGTCCTTTCAAACTCCTCTGGAGCTTTGATACATCAGTTGTTCCTGCTTTCTTATGTTTTCAACCTGACCCTTTTCACGAACTGCTTTCCTTTTCTGATAACATGTTTCTTTCTTTTCTGACCTGCTTCTTCTATCTCTTAAGCTATAATCTCATTTTTCTTTCAATTCTTTTTTTTTCCCAAAGATTAGTTTATGCCTGGCTACTTTGATTTTCTCAAACTCTAATCAGTAAAAAACCTTAACCTTTTGGAAGCTGACTTTCACCCTCCGTTGCTCTAATGAAACTTGTCTCTACACAGTCACAAAATGACTTCTTAATTACCAAATCAAGTGGCCTTTTAAACATCTTAATACTTTTCAATTCCTCTGAAGGGTATGATAATCAACTACCTTTTCCATTTTTTGCTGTGTCAACACTTACATTTGAACCCCTTGTTTGCTCCTTTCCTGTCTGAATTCTCTGACTTTATCTCCTTTTTTTTTTTTCTCAAGATGCAGTCATTTTTGTGGCTCTGTTCTTGACCCTCTCTCCTCATTGGAGGTTATCTCAACCATCCTTTGACTTCCATGCAGTATTATTTCTCTTTTCATTGGGTCATGACTGTTAGGCTCAATTGTAGTTGCCATCTTGAGTAGAGCCCAGATTTGTGGCACAGCATATCCTCCATTTTTTGACCTTTATTGTTTGTCCTTGCTCTAATGCTTTTTAAAGATTTTGTTTGTATATTGTATTGTGTGCATTATCAGTTTCTTATTTTTTGTTTTTTAAGCAAAGAGGTCTCACTGTGTTGCCCAGGATGGTCTTGAACTCCTGGCCTCAAGTGATCCTCCTGTATCTGCCTCTAAAACTGCTGGGATTACAGGCATGAACCACTGTGCTCAACCCATATTTATTAAATGCTGCAAACACACTTCTGCACCAGAGCCTTTGACCTTACTGTTCCTGTATCTGGAAGTGCTTCTCCCAGGTGTCATCTCATCAGAAAGTCCTTGCCTGATAACCTTATATAAAGTAGCACTACCATCATTTAATTTGTCATTCTTTATCTACTTATTCCACTTTTTCTTCATAGTACTTTTTTGTAACCACCCAAGATAAATATATCTACTTCTTAGTCTGTCTTTACTCACCAAAATGTAAACTCCATGAGAGAGAGAGTTTTGTTAGTTTTGTTCACTCCTGTTTACTCAATGCCAACACCATACCTGGTCAAAGGAAACACAGAGTAAATAGTTAATGAATTAATTAATTAATTAATGGAACATATTCTTTCTGTTTCTGTCATCAATCTAGGTTAGCACCCCTTCCCCCATCTCCTGGACTACTCTAGTTAGAAACTGGAGATAAATCAGTGTTCAATTAATCTAAAAATAATTGATTACAAAAATAATCTGTTGTAGTAGTCATTCTAAAAATGTTTATTGAGCAGCTGTTATGTGCCAGATACTGTACTAGGTTTAGGAAATAACAATTGACAAATAAACAAAAAATTACTTGATTTATGTAAAAAATTATCTATTATTTATGATTCTTTTGTATCACCAGTAGATTTTCTGGGTTCATGGATGGTTTTAAGAATGTACTTTTTAGCCTGAGCAACTTATGGAACTATATTTGAGTGATGTGGGTTATTTCCTTTTTTTTTTTTTTTTTTTTTTTTTTTTTTAATTAGTCCATGTGACCAAACCAATGATCTTGATCCCTAGTTGCTAGAAAACAGCCTGGGGTCAAAAACAAACTTTTAGTGCTAAAACTTCCAATCTAAACTGATACAGAACACAAAAACAACTAACTAACATTTTCCTTTAAAAAGTCTGCCTCATTTTAAAGATTTTCTTTAAATGTTTGCTTTTCTTCGTATTGCATAGTCTTACAATAGGAAAGATTATTGATAAGTATATATTTGTCTGTAATTCATACATTGCAAAATTCTGTCATTCAGATTTATTACTATTTCTCCTTTCCTATAGGGATGTTTCAAAGCCAGAAAGATACAGTGGAGACAACATAATCTACAAACCACCAGGGGTAAGTTGCTATTTCTTAATGTGTATGATAAGATATAATTTAAATACATGTATAACATGTTTTAAATGTGTTAATGTTCACAGAATCATAGAACTTTAGAATTGAAAGTACCTTTGAAGCATCATCTTATGCTAATCTAAACCCTTCAGAATGAAGATGGGACCACAGAAGTCTAAAGTCACACAGGCATTAGAGTGTCAGAGCTGGTATAGGGATCCCCTGACTCTCAGGCCTTTTCTACCTTTCTGGTATTCAGTTTGGGAGCCAAATTTTAAAAATGCTCCAGTTGTCCGTGATCGTCACTTCTACCTATATTGTACAAGCCAAACTCCCAAATCTTCTGGGGTATAAATTTACTAGGTACCTTCCAGATAATAAGGAATAGCTAAGTTGTTTTGAACCTGTGGGGTAAGAAGTTTTAAGTAGCTCCTTAGGCCCTAACAGGTGATGGTAGCCATAAATAAGAGGCAAAAGTCATAGTATGTGTTATCCCAAATTCACCAAGGGTCTGCCATTGCAATTTTTTTTTACATACAAAAAAAAATGGAAATTTATAGATTTTTTTAAATTAGTAGTTTTCATTTGAATGTTTATGGGGTTTTGACACTGAGATTTTGAATTTTTATGCAGTCAGATAAATGAATTTCTTGCTTAGAAAATATCCTACTTTGAATTCACCTAGGTGTTTGCCTATATTTTTTGCAAGTGCATTTCTTTAAGTAGCTTACCTTAGTATCATCATCTCTAGATTGTCAATCCAGTACATATCTCCCAATGTAGTGTGGTTGTTCAGAGGATGGGTTCTGGTGGCATCAGACTGGATTTGAACATCAAATGTGCCACCTTCTTAGGTATGTTACTCTGGGAAAGTTTCTTCACTTCCCTGTGCTTCACTTTCCTAATTAGTAAAAGTGGGATGATAATAATAGTACCTGCTTTATAGGGATGCTGGGAGGATTAAATGCATCAACACATGTAAAATGCTTACAACCATGCTTAGACACATTAAGTTTACTCAATAATATTAGCTATTATTGTTATCATTTGAGACACTTCATAATGATTTTGAGTTAATGTGGAACAAGATATGTAGGTAATAAAAGTAATAAGTCTTGCCTTACATTCATATAGCATCTTGCATTTTTCAAGGCCTTTTCACTATTCATAGTTTCTTCTAAAAGAAGAATTTTTCAGCTCTAAGGAGGAGCTAAATTAATTCATTTGGAGAATTCTTCATTGCAATTGCCTTCCTGCCTTTGATGAAGATACTGATAAAGAGTTAATTGACCTATATCCAAGGAAAAGCAATAGGCTTGGGTGTCACAGGTTGGATTTTTATCTCCCTGGTAATCACAGAATTATCTGCCTTTTACCACCTATGATTCGCTTTCTTGGAAGTTCTATAATTTATGATTCTTCTGTATCACCAGTAGATTTTCTGGGTTCATGGATGGTTTTAAGAATGTACTTTTTAGCCTGAGCAACATAACAAGACCCCATCTCTGCATAAAATAAAATAATTAGCTTGGCGTAGTGGCACACACTTGTAGTCCCAGCTACTCTGGAGGCTGAGGTAGGAGAATTGCTTGAGCCTGGGAGGTCACGGCTGCAGTGAGACATGATCGTGTCACTACTCCAGCCTGGGTGACAGAGTGAGACCTGCTTTAAAGAAAAATAAATACAATGTACTTTTGCCAGCACAGGTTAATTTTTTTTTCCTGTTTTGTAATAGCATTCTGCTCCGGATATGGTGTACTTGGGAGCTATGACAAATTTTGATGTGACTTACAATTGGATTCAAGATAAATGTGTTCCTCTTGTCCGAGAAATAACATTTGAAAATGGAGAGGTATGGGCTTTCTACTGTGTATTATTACTTTAAATGTCCGAAATCACGAGCTTCCTCCACCTGTCTTACTGTGTTAACAGTTATCAGTTGTAAGAATCAAATAGTGAATATAACTATATCATAGCTATTTCTGTAATATAAGCCAGTGATTCTTTACCTTTGCTGTCCCAGAACCCCTTTGTTATATTTTCACTAATAGCAGTAGTTCACTACAGCCTTGAAAATGAGTTTGAAAATGCCTTTCAGGTGATTCTGATGCCCAGCTGTTGGTTGAGGATTCTGTTTAGGTGGATGTCCTTTAGAACAAGGGTCCTCAGTCCCTGGGCGGCGGACCAGTACCAGTCCATGGCCTGCTAGAACAGGGCTGCCCAGTGAGAGAGCATTATGGCCTGAGCTCTGCCTCCTGTCAGATTAGCAGCAGCGTTAGATTCCTATACGAGTGTGAACCCTGTTGTGAACTGCACATGGAGGGATCTAGGTTGCATGTTCCTTATGAGAATCTAACTAATGCCTGATGATCTGAGGTGGAATAGTTTGATCCCAAAATCAAACTATTCCCCCACCCCAATTGGTGGAAAAATTGTCTTCCATGAAACCAGTCTTTGGTGCCAAAAAGGTTGGGGACCGCTGCTTTAGGAGCAATGCTTTGCTGATTTTAGTTGGAATTATTTGTATACAATGAATAATCCTTTGGCACTAAAAGATTTTTCTGTTTTTTTTGTAAAGCAGTTATGTTGTCTTTAATGAAAGCGGTTATCAGTGATCATGTAACTGACTTCAGTCATCCATGTATCTGAAATCAAGCCCATCAAAATTTGTACAACTCCCACAAAAACAAAACTCCAAAACCTGAGAGGCTAGAGGAACAAGTATAAAGAGTTATGTCTGTAAGGACCTCTCTCCTTTCTTTACTTTGTTAGACATATATTCAATTTCAGGTCTTTTTTTTTTAAACCAATGGCCTAAGAATGCAAGTTTTTAAAAACTTTGTAAAATGTATATGTATGCATATACATTTCAAAGAATTGGAAGTGTATAAATCACAGTTGAAATATCTGACCTCCCAAAATTATCACAGAGTAAACATATCCATATAATCACTATTTAGGGTGGTGGACCAAATATTTGTTTGTCTGAATATTCATATGTTGAGATCGTAATCCCCAGTGTGATAGTATTAGGGAATGAATCCTCCATTCATGAGATGGACTTCTCATGAATGGTGTTAGTGACCTCATAAAAGAGACCTCAGAGAGTTCTGTAGCTCTCTTTCTACCATGTGAGGATACAATGAGAAGCAGGCAGTCTGCAACCTGGAAGACAGCCCTCATTAGAACTGACCATGCTGGCACCCTTATTTTGGACTTCCAGCCTCCAGAAGGATGAGAAACGAATTTCTGTTATTTATAAGCTACCCAGTTTATGGTACTTTAATATAGCAGCCCAAACTAAGGCAGAGAGAGGGTGGACAATTTTTTTCAGCAAAGGACCAGGTTTGTTGTATGATAGGCTTTGTAGTTCATATAATCTCTGTTGCAGCTACTCAGCTTTGCAGTTGTGACACAAAAGTAACCTTAAGACAATATGTAAACAAATGAATGTGGCTGTGTTTCAATAAAGCTTTATTTCTGGACACATAATTTTCACATGAAATATTAAAATTTTTTCCCAATTATTTAAAAATGTAAAAAACCCTATGCTGTGGCTCACACCTGCCATCCTAGCACTTTGGGAGGCCCAGGAAGGTGGGTCACCTGAGGCTGGGAGTTCAAGATCAGCCTGGCTAACATGGTGAAACCCCATCTCTACTAAAAATACAAAATTAGCTAGCATGGTGGCGGGTGCCTGTAATCCCAGCTACTCGGGAGGCTGAGACAGGAGAATGACTTGAGTCCAGGTGGTGGAGGTTGCAGTGAGCTGGGATCTGCCACTGCACTCCAGTAACTGCACTCTGGACAACAGAGTGAGACTCCGTCTCAAAAAAAAAATAAAAAAAGTAAAGGCCATTTTTAGCTTGTGGACCAAACAGAATCAGGCAGCAAGTCAGATTTGACGCATGGCTGTAATTTGCCAATCCCTGAGATAGGTCAAGAAATAAAATATTTCCAAACCCCTTGTCTTCTCAATCATTACCCCATTTACCATCTTCTTAATCACCATAGCTATTTTGAATAGGGCTATCTGAAGTTTTTCCTGTTTTTGAAACTGAAATGGAATCATGCCGTTTGTTCCTGGCTTCTTTCACTCAACTTTATATTTATGGAATTCATTCATATTGCATGAAGCTGTAGTTCATTCATTTTCATGCTGAATATAATTCCGTTATATAAATATAACACAATATATCCAATCTACTGTTGGTGGACATTTAGACTGCTTCCAGTTTTTGACTACTGTGAATAATGCTGCTATGAACATTCTTATATATGTCTTTTGGTGAATATATGCACAGATTTCTACTTGATATATATACCTATGAATAGAATTGCTGAGTCATAGGGCATATATACATTCAACTTTAGTGGATGATATCAGTTTTTCCAAAATGGTTTTAGCAGTTTACATTCCTACCAGTAGTGTATCAAAGTTCACATTGCTCCACATTCTTACTGACATTTGACATCAGCCATTTACATTTTTAATCTATTTTGGTGTATGTGTAGTAGAGTCTCATTGTGGTTTTAATTTGTATTTCCCTGATGATCAGTGGGATTGAGCACTATCAGTTGCCTTTTCTGGAAAGACAGATGGTCTAGGAGAAAAGCAGCTTCAAATGCCATGCTTAATGTTCTGGGTTTCCTTCCATTCCAGTCTTGGCCCATAATTTCTTTCCTATTTTTTTTTTTTAAACTCTTGGATGCTTTCAAAAGGTGTTTTATTATTATTATTACTCTGGTTTTTCTAATTTTCCCAGTAGTAAGATTAGTCCAAATTACATCCACTATTACTCCAGAATGCAATTTTTAGCACTGTTGCTTCACCTAATTGTAACCCGACAAAACCTGGAGTTCTTTTGTGTGTGTGTGTGTGTGTGTGTGTGTGTATTGTTTTTTTAATTTTGCTTTAAGTTCTGGGGTACATGTGCAGATCTTGCAAGATTGTTACATAGGTATACACTTGCCAAGGTGGTTTGCTGCATCCCTTCCCGCCATCATCTACATTAGGTATTTCTCCTAATGTTATCCCTCCCCAATCTCCGCACCAACTGCCATCCCTCCCCCAGCTCCCCACCCCTCAACAGACCCCAGTGTGTAATGTTCCCCTCCCTGTGTCCATGTGTGCTCATTGTTCCACACCCACTTACGAGTGAGAACATGCGGTGTTTGAAAACCTGGAGCTTTTAAGAAGGAATATAATCTCAGATTTGATGCCTTCTGTTACTAAGGGTGTATGTATGCTTTAAGATTTGGGGATAATATATGTGAACTCTCCAAGATTCCCTGAAACTCTCCCTGAATCTTTCCAGAGGCTTCCTAACTTTTGGGACTGGCCATCGTGAGCAAACCAGAATGTTCTTTGCCCCCTCTTCATCTTGAGAATGCATTCTTGGGGTATTTTTGCTGTGCGTCCATTGGCATTTCCAACACTTAGACTGGAATATATAAGGCAAAAAGAAAACCCAAGGAACTGAATGCCATTTCTTGGGTCCTTAAGTCCTTAGCCAGTCTTTCTTTTACTCGCTTTTCAGGGCCTTACGTTTGTTATGTAATGTCCAGGATTTTTAGGTGAACTTCATGGGAGAAATAGAGAAAAGAATTTGCTTCATCTTTCTGGAAGCAGAAGTCCATGCCAACAGAATTTTAAAACTTTTTATAACTTTTTTTTTTTTACCTGATTTAAATGTTGCCTTTGCATTTTAGCACATAAAAATAAGTTAGTATTTTTATGTCAGCATGGAACATTTTTGGTGTACCTTTCCCACCATGAAATAATATTAATCCTTATAAGCTTGTAGCAATTTCAAATCAAATGTATGAATGTTCGTATGAGATTCTCTGGGTGTGTTTGCTTGGACAGATCATTGCAAACCTCAATCATCTTACAATGGCTCTTTGCTGAGTGTCTGCATGGAAAGAGGATTAGTGCTGCCAGGATCCAGTTAAACATGTCAGAATACCCCACTGGGACATCCTACTTGTTTATAATAGCTATTTCTCAAATCAGGGTTCTAAAAATGGCTTCTCATGAAATGTGATTAATATAGTTTTAAGCTTGCAAGCTTAAATGTCGTAAACTTATCAGTCTCTTTGCACTAGATATTATCTTAATGCAATGCCGTATTTTAAAATATTTTGGAATTTTGAGTCATAGAAGACTTGAGTGAAAATTCTAACACAGTCTCTTTCCAAGAGACTTTTCTTGGAAAGTCTCTTTTTTTGGTTCAAAGAAGTTGATTTACCAAGTTTTCTAGTTTATTTTGTTCCTGAAATTCTTTGATTCTACTTCCTTTTCCCCAGTTTTTTAGAATTTCCAAGAGTATTCCTAATTTGAAAATCTGAAATCTGAAATGCTCCAGAATCCAAAAGTTTTTGAACACCAACATGACATTCTTGGAGCATTTCAGATTTTTAGATTAGGGATGCTGGATTGGTAAGAATAATGCAAATATTTCAAAATCCAAAACACTTCTGATCCCAAGCATTTTGAATAAGAGATACTCAACCTTTACTTCTGTATGACATCTTGAATTTTGAGGCCATTCTTAGCAGAGTATTTTTGTTGTTGTTGTTCAGTAATGTTCTGTTGCTTCTTTCAGTGTTGTTTTTGAACCTGCTTCTCAAAGTAGTATTTCTCTGGATTCCAAGTAATTCATATTGTTCTTTAAGATGCATCTTGAGTCATTGTAGTTGTTTTGTATGTAGTTTTTTGAGACAGTCTAAGTAGACAAAAGCAGCAAGAATAATGATGCTCAGATTGGGTGTCTTTCAATCTTTAATCATGTGTTATTACTTTTCATGACACACTGGATGCTCAGGTATAGGAGTTCAAATGTTTGGATCAAATAGCGTCTTTCAAACCGTGTTTCATTGCAAGGCAAAAAAAAAAAAAATCACTAGTATATGGATAACACTCATTTTTCATTGAACAATACCCTTCTATGAGCAATGCACTCAATTTTGTATTCTCTTCTTTTTAATACTGGACATATAGATTGGACTTAGCACACATAATCTCATCTTGCCTCCATCTATTTCCTATCATTAATAGCATTATAAAGTGGACTCGAAGACATTTCACAGAATTCAGAATACTGCTCCTACAATTAGAGTGTTTGGCCACAAGGTGCCAGTGGTGTGTCATGGTTTTATAGTACCAGAAGCCTAGAAGAGAGAGGGATTTAAGCTTCCTCTGCTTTTTAATGCACATTCATGTTTTTTGTTTTTTTTTTAACTTAGAATTTATGAATAGAATAGTTAAGTACAAGCAATTGTAAAGGAGAATGTTTAAATCAAACTTTCAGAAAATAAACATTTAAACAATATTTATTTCTTTATATTTGAATTGTTTAGTCTTTTCTATTTTGATATTAAACTTGGTTTTGAAAGAGAGGGTAGATTAGACTCTTTCTGCTTACAGTTTATCAAATAAATGTCCCTGGTTTTCCTTTCCTTTTCTTTTTTTTGAGATGAAGTTTTGCTCTTGTCGTCCAGGCTGGAGTGCAATGGCGTGATCTTGGCTTACTGCAACCTCTAGCCTCTTGGGTTCAAGGGATTCTCCTGCCTCCACTTGCTGAGTAGCTGGGATTACAGGCGCCCGCCAACATGCCCAGCTAATTTTTGTATTTTTATAGAGACAGGGTTTCACCATGTTGGTCAGGCTGGTCTTGATTAAACTCCTGACCCCAGGTGATCCACCCGCCTCAGCTTCCCAAAGTGCTGGGATTATAGGTGTGAGCTACTGTACCCAGCCTGTCCCTGGTTTTCTTACTTCTGTAGGCATCAGATATGTTTAGTTGGATTACTTACACTGTTTTTTGAAAAAAAATTGTAGTTGCTCATTTAGTCCTCAGAGGCCCAGGAAATTTTAAGAATTTGTCATGACTATTCACCTGCTCTGGCAGTTCTTGCAGGGGTAGTTTTAAAACAGGATTTAAAGGTATAAACCTGGAAATCTTAAACAATGAAACAGGGTACCTCCCTTCTCTGTAGTTGTCGGCACATTTAGTAATTCTTGAGATTTATTATGTTGTAACCATCCACCATAAATCATTTAGTCTGTGGGGAAAGATCTGTTTCCTATAAATCTGGTTGTCTTGATGTTTTTCTTAATCTTTTAATATCTGTTTGGCAAAGAATATGTTGGTATGGACACAGGTAAACTTGGAAGCCTAAGCAGCATAAATTACCATCTATTGAGCAACATTTGTTTATTTATTGGCCTATGTTGACTGTGAGCAAAAGAGAAATGAATTAAGATTGTCGTCAAGGGGTTTTCAGTTTAATATATGTACAGATAACGTAACATAAAGTCATGCCCCATGCCACATGAGGGGCACTGATAAAATGCTCTTGGAGTTCAGAAAAAAGAGTTTTCTTTTGACAGATATGGGTTGGAATGAGAGATGACTTTAGAGAAGAGGCATTATATCCTGAAATGAAAATTGCTAAGAGAGAAGTAGAAGTACTGAAGAAAATGGGGAGGTAGGAGAAGGGGGTTAGAGAGGAGGGGACTAGGCATTAATTTTGAGTATTTAAGGTACTTGTTTAGAATTTGAAATGGGGATAGTAAGCAGGCAGATGGAAACCTAGGCTTGAATTCTGTCCTGGAGCTGCGCTTGTAGACACAGATGAGGGATCAGTTAGAAGTAGTGATTGAAACTGTTGAACTACATGAAGTTGTCAGGCTAGAGCAGAGAAGTCCAAAGACAACCATTAAGACTAGCATCAGTTATTGGATGGGGCAAGAAAAAATGTGAGTCCAAGAGATAAAAGATGAGGAAGAAAAAAGTCAGCTTACTAAAAGATTAATGTGATGCCAGGGGGTAGGGAGAGGGGAGATAGGAGTCACTACTAATGGGTATGGGGTTTCTTTTTGAAATGATAAAAAATGTTCTGGGGCCAGGCGTGGTGGCTCATGCCTGTAATCCCAGCACTTTGGGAGCCTGAGCCGGGCAGATCATGAGGTCAGGAGATCCAGACCATCCTGGCCAACATGGTGAATCCCTGCCTTTACTAAAAACACAAAAAAATTAGCTGGGCATGGTGGCACATGCCTGTAGTCACAGCTACTTGGGAAGCTGAGGCAGGAGAATTGCTTGAACCCAGGAAGTGAGCCAAAATCGTGCCACTGCACTCCAACCTGGCAACAGAGCGAGACTGTGCCTCAAAAAAAAAAAAAAAAAAAAAAAAATCTTCTGGAATTAGTGGCGATGTTTGTACAACTTTGCAAACATAATTAAAACCACAAAATTGTACACTTAAAAATGGTGGGCTAGGTGTGTTGCCTCATATCTGTAATTCCAGCACTTCGGGAGGGTGAGGCAGGCAGATTACTTGAGCCCAGAAGTTAGAGACCAGCCTGGGCAACATGGCAAAATCCCATCTCTACAATAACAAAAATGAGCTGGGCATGGTCATGCTTGCCTGTAGTCCTCACTATTTGGGAGGCCGAGGTGGGAGAATCACCTGAGCCTGGGGAGGTAAAGGCTGTACTCCAGCCTGGGTGACAGAGTGAAACTTTTGTCTCCAAAAAACAATGCTGAAATTTATGGTATGCTAATTGTATCTTAGTTTTTTTTTTTTTTTTTTTTTTTTTTTTAATAAATGTGACAAGAGGTATAATAATTGATCTTATATACAAGTGAAACATGGAGATGATAACCAGAAGAAAACATAATCCTGTAAAAAGGTCCCAGTGTCAGTTTTTTTTAAGAATAAAAGACATTTGTACTTTCTGCTGAGGTAGTTCCTAAATGAATGGAGAGATCCTCAAAAGGATAGTTGATGAAAATAATTTTGTTATGAGACCCTTTCCGGACTTTTTCTGATAAGTCAAAACTTAGCATTTGTTGGGGAGAATAAATGATTAAACCTGTCTACATATCACATTTCATTTAATCATGTCTACCCACTGGATTCTCCAACTACAACATTAAAAATTTTAATAGCACTTTATAATATTCAAGGTGCTTTTGTGTGTGTATAAATAGGTATATAAAAATATATAGAGGCAAGTATTTATTAATAATGTTAATTGTATATCAGTTGAAAATAAAATAATAGGGTTTTTGTCTTTTATCCTGGATAAAACACTTCAGCTTTGGGTAAGTTTTATATGTGAGTGTATTGGTTTTCACAACCTTAGAATAAGTATAAGTTTGCAAATCAGATTTATTATTGCTGATATACTCAGTTTTCAGTGTTACTTGTGAAGACTGAAAATACTAGTCATGTTTACCTAAAATTAACACCTTGGTAAAGAACTAGCATAGTTCAACTCTATATGTCATGAGTTCAACAGCCTATCCCTGAAGCCTCATATCCCATACTTGCTAATAGACAGTGGTTTCTTTAAGCCAGATCAGTGTCTGCAGCGAAGCAGGGCCTATGGGTCCTCTTGACTTCCTGGGTACTTGGGGTGGGGAGGGGAGTAAATTCAATCTTCTGTTCATGCTAATGTTTATTCACACCACTGGGCCTTTCTTTCCCCCCTGGGATACTGCAGCTATTACATGGGTTGGGTTCAAAATTGTTCCTACCTAGAAAATAGCTACAATGGAATGCAGAAGCCTGATAATTCTCATTGAATGCTTCTCTCTACAGGAATTGACAGAAGAAGGACTGCCTTTTCTCATACTCTTTCACATGAAAGAAGATACAGAAAGTTTAGAAATATTCCAGAATGAAGTAGCTCGGCAATTAATAAGTGAAAAAGGTAGACAGATTAAGGTGTTTATTTTCATCATTTCTTTCTCTCCTTTTTTTTTTTCCCCTTTCATCTTCTCCCCTCTCATTACTTTCAAATCACATAAACATATTTCGGTTGAACACTAATTTTAACATTTACATTCAAATGTGAGGGTAAAGAGGCATTAGCAGAGAGATAATATGAAGTAGTGTTTTTTGTTAGTTTGTTTTCTGACTATTACTATTTTGAAGAGAAAAATAGCATGAAAAGCAGGGTCATGAATTAATATTAGTTCTGGGTACTTTCTTTCATTGCTTGTCTGACTCCCTTTCCAATGGCCATTCCCAGAGATATTGCTGAGAGAGCTTACACAGTCTGATTAACATTTATTTCTAAATGAAAGAAAGTTGAGTAGTTGTCTGTGGATTTCTCCAAAGCATTTAATGGAATTTCAGTTATCTCCAGCTTCTCCTCTGTAGTTAGGGAAGAAAGTAAAACAAAATAAAGATACTGTATAGAACTGCCCATTTTAGTCACCTGCTATTTTGCAGGTTGAATTAGACTAAAAATCAACCAGTATGACTGGAATAGGCTGGAATGAAAATGGTTCCATGAGAATGGCTCGTATATCAATTTGAGCTTCCTGCCTAGAACCTGGTAATCTACAAAGTAAATGATTGCCCATTTAAGGAAAGTAAAAAATTCATTATAGCCATCAAATTTGGGTTAAGTCAATATGGTTTCTAAGAAGGTATACTCCATGCCCTAAGAACTAAAAGCCTACCTCTTAAGTGTCATAATATTTAGGTTTTAGTTTTTCTGATCTATATTACACTTAAGAATGTTGAGTTTTTTTTAGTATGTCAAGTTTCGTAAGCTTGCAATCTTACGAAAATATAATCAAGAAAATCAATTTACCTCTTAGGTTTCTATTTCTTTTAAAGGTACAATAAACTTTTTACATGCCGATTGTGACAAATTTAGACATCCTCTTCTGCACATACAGAAAACTCCAGCAGATTGTCCTGTAATCGCTATTGACAGCTTTAGGCATATGTATGTGTTTGGAGACTTCAAAGATGTACTGTAAGTATTCATTTTGTTTTTTAAAAATTACTGATATGTGTCTCAAAAATGAACTTAAAATAGTTGTTTGAATATTTTAAATAATCCTATGTTGGAACTGTAAGACTTTGTTAACTGGATGGGAGAGGTTTGGGTGACTGCTGATTCTTTTCACTATAGAGTGTGGTGTAATTGTGAACATTTATGATATACCCCTGCAGAAATACCAACATTAAGTGATTGGGGGTGATAATGAATGCTTGGGTGATTCATGATTAATGCTTAGGAATCAATCTCTCAAAGAAAATTTATGTCTTATAAGAAATTAGCTCTTCATTGAGTTTGGTCTTTGCCAAGCACATCAAGAAAAATAGATTATAACCTTAGGCTAGGGTAAAGGAAATTGGTAATATTGCTATCGATTCGTGACTACACCTAACAAGAATATTAGTAGTAGTAGTT
This sequence comes from Sapajus apella, assembly GCF_009761245.1. Classification (NCBI taxonomy): domain Eukaryota; kingdom Metazoa; phylum Chordata; class Mammalia; order Primates; family Cebidae; genus Sapajus; species Sapajus apella. Next base: position 6,396,445 of record NW_022436986.1, on the reverse strand, counting down.
ATGAATTTTGCTATTACTAGGCATTTTTACGGCATCTAGCTATGAACTGTTCCAAGAATAGGTAAGCTTTCTGGTTTTATTATCAGATATTTATAGTATTAATATATGTATAAACTTTGTAGCTACTACAGATACTGAATTTTTGTCAACTTTGTGAGATGTTAAATACAGTGGTTAAAAATGTAATGTTTCTTATGAAAAATTTAAGCAATACAAGTATTCAAATTAGACATTTTAAAAATTCATTTAAATGCCATCTTTATCTCAAAAGGTTAAATTACACAGTTAGAGGGTGATTTTTAGTCCTATTGCAGAATGAATTACCCCACTAAATTGTAAATATTTCAATGGAGATGTGATTGTTTGATAGAAGATTCCCAATCCTAAAATTATGTAGGAAGCCTAGAATTGAGTCCTGCCTTGGGAAAGTCACTTAACTCTTCTGTTGTTGTTTCTTCATGTATTAAAAATGGCCAATGATACAACTTACCTAATGGGATTGTTATAAAAATTAATGGGAGATAATGATTATGTTATAAACCATAAAGTGTTTATAACATAACAAATCTTAGTTGTTCTTACTTTACCTATGCTCAGAAAGATACTACTCAACCTATTAATTCATTAAATATTTAGCGAGCTCTTCTGTATGACAGACATTGTGCTAAGAACCAAGGGTTTAAAGTTTATTGAAACTGGGTGCCTGCCCTCAAAGAACTCATAGCCAAGTGGAGGAAAGGGACAAGCAGGCAATTATGTTTTATTAAGGGATAAGTGCACTGACAGAGATCAACAGAATATTATATGATCCAGGATTTCTGGAAATATTGATGCCCAAGGTAGGTACTAAAGTTTGACCAGAGGTGAGGAGGAGACAGGGCTTAGAGAAAGGTGACATTGGCAGGAACAAGTTCAAGGGCTGTTGGTGAATATAAATGGAAGGGTGAGTGCTGAGGGATGAGGTCAAGAGAAGTAACTCTGGAAGTTCTTATATGCTGTGTTAAGGAATTTTAACTCTATCCTGAAAACCATGAAGAGTCACTGAAAGGTTTTAATCAGGAAGTGACATAATCAGATTGTTTTTTAAAGATTATTCCTGGTGCAATTTGGAGAATAGATTAGAGGGGGTCAAAATAAAATCAGGGAGACTGTTCAGTAATCTAGTTAAGAGTTGATTATAAAAGTTAATCTCAATGGATGTGAGCAAGATGACAGAAAAGGACTTTTCATGTTCTTCTCCACACAGATACATCAATTTAAACATATATCCATGTACAAAAATACCTTCACGAGAGCTAAGGAAACCATGTCAGAGATTATGGTATCTGAGTGTAGCAAAGAAGTAATGCAGTAAAGAGGCTAAAAAGGACAGATTTATACTGCTTACACCACCCTTCCCCCAGCCCCAGGCAGCACAGTGCAGAGAGAGATACCCTTCATGTGGGGGAAGGAGAAGGATGTTAGCACTGAACTTTTCCTCAGACCCTAACACTTGGCTTGTCCTGGTAAAAACCAGTGCTCGTAAGGCTTCTGTGGCCCCAGACTCCAGGCTGGTACCCATGGACTGAGCATTCAGTCCCACCATGGTGCCAGGCTAGATCTCGAAGCCCCAAGCTGGATTCCAAAACTACAGGCTCCAGGCCTGCCTAGCAGACTCAATCTCTGGACCTACTCGAGCACCCGGCCAATCCCAGTGGCTCCAGGCTCCAAACCAGCTGTCCACAGCCCTGATCATCAGGCTAGCACCACAGACCCAGGGTTCAGGCTTATCCTAGTGATGGACCAGCCTCCATGGACCTAAGCTCTAGGACCACACTTGTGGACCCAGGTTTCAGACTGGCCCCTGAAGCCCTAGGACCCAGGCCAGCCTTTGCAGACCTGACCTCCAGGCCAGTACCTTGCACAGTCAGCCTCCAGGCCAACACAAGTGGACCCAGGCTCTAGCCAGACTTCACAGCCCTAGGCTTTTGGCCAGCCTCAGTGGCTTCAGACACCAGGCGAGCAACCATGACCACCCTACATTCCAGACCAGCTCTTGCAGACCCTGATTCCACACCTGCCCCAGTATTAGGCCAGCTGCAGGCTCCAAGGACCCAAGATACAGGTTTGGTCCAGTAGACACAGAATCAAAGTTCAGCCTAGCAGGCCCTGGTTCTAGGCCAGTCTCCAATGACTGAGGCTCCAGGACTACCTCTGCAGACCCAGGCTCCAGGCCACCCCTTGTGGACTCGACCCAGGCCTGCTCCCACAGACTCAGCCTGTCCCAGTAGACCCAGGCACCAGGCTTATCCCACTGTTTGGCTGGCCCCTGCAGACTCAGGCTCAAGGCCCACCCCAGTGCCAGGTCAGCCCTAGTGGATCCAGGCTTCAAGCCAACCTTCTTAGATGCAGGCCCATTCCATAGAACCAGGCAAGAGGTCCACCCCAGTGTATCCAAGTTTTAGGCTTACCTTGATGGACCCAGGCACCAAACTCACCCACCTGCTGATCCAGGCACTAGGTCAGCCAGTGTGAAGACTCGAGAGCAAGCCAAACTATGGACCACACCAGGCAGCTGGACTACAATCCCTGAATGGACTGACTAGTGAAAGGTTTTCCCAGACAAAGCCACTCAGAGACTGGAATAAGTCTCTATATCTTCAAATGCCCAGACATAAATATAAAGCAACAAGAAATGAAAAACCAAGGAGACATAAACATAACACCAAAAGAACACAATAATCTCCCATAAGCTGACCCAAAGAAATGGAGATATATGAACTGCCTGACAAAGAATTCAGAATAATTGTTTTAAAAAGTAAGATCCATGAACTTCAAGAAAATACTGAAAAACAATTCAATAAAATCAGGAAAACAAGTTATCAAAATGAGTTTACCAGAGAGATTGAAATTATCTATTTCTTAAAAATTAAATTCTGGAGCTGAAAAACAAAACAAATATATAGCTTTTTTGCATACAAAGAAGAAGAAAACAAAGAATGCAGAAAGTTTATGGACTTAATGGGATAGCACCAAAAGAGTAAATATTCAAGTTATAGGAATAAATGAATGAGAAAGGAGAAATAAAGGGGTAGAAAGCTTAAAAAAAAAAGAAAAAAAAAAACACTGCAAATCTGAGGAAAGGTATAAGTATTTAGGTACGGGAAGGTCAAAGACCTCCAATCAGATTTAGGCCAAAGACCACACCAACACATAATCAAACTATTGAAAATCAAGGATAAAGAGAAGATTCTGAAAGCAGCAAGAGAAAAGCAAATAACATGTAAAGGAGTTCCAGTACAGCTAGCAGCAGTTTCCTCTGCAGAATCCTTATAGACCAGAGAGAGTGGGATAATTATGTTCAAAGTGCTTAAGGAAGAAAACTGCCAACCAGCAATATTATATTAATACCTAGCAAAGCTATCCTTCAGAAATGAAAGAGAGCTAAAGACTTTCCCAGACAAACAAAAGCTGAAGGAGTTCATTCCCATCAGACCTGTCTTAAAAGGAATGCTAAAAGGGAGTTCTTCAGGCTGAAAGAAAAGGACAGTAAGTAATAAAATGAAAATATGAAAGTATAAAATTCTGGTGAAAGTAAGTATACAGTCAAATTGGCAATATTCTAAGCCTGTAATGGTGGTATATAAATCACTTATGGCTTTGGTATGAAGGATAGAAGACAAAATTATTAATAGCTAAAATGATTTTAGGGATACACAATATAAAAAGATGTAAATTATGACACCAGAATTTAAAATATGAGGAGGGTAGAGTAAAAGTGTAGTTTTTTTTTTTTTTTTTTTTTAAAGGTGATTAAAGTTTTTATCAGCTTAAAATAACCTGTTATGAGCACAGGACACAGTGAAAAAATACACAAAATAAAATTTTTAAAACCCTGTTATATTTTATGTATATTTCATGGTAACCACAAAGCAAAAAACTTTAGTAAATACACAAAAGATAAAAATTAAGGAATAAAGCGTATCATTAGAAAAAATGACCTAATCACAAAGGAAGACAAGAAGAGAGGAAGAAAGCAACAAAGGATCTACAAAACAACCAGTAAACAATTAACAAAATGGCAGTAGTAAGTCTTTACCCATCAATAATTATTTTGATAAATAAATATTTATCAAAAAAATATTATCAATAATTATGTAAATGGCTTAAATTCTCCAACCAAAAGACACAGAGTGGCTGAATGGATAAAAAACCAATACCCAACTACAAATTGCCTACAAGAGATTCACTTCACCTATTAGGGACACAGGTAGTTTAAAAGCGAAGGGAGGCAAAAAGATATTCTGGACATACGGAAACCAACAGAGAGCAGGGCAGCTATAATTATATAGCATTTAAATAAAAAACTAAAACAAGGTCATTATATAATGATAAAGGGGTCACTTTAGCAAGAGGATATAGTAATTATATATTCACCCAACATTGGAACACCAAAATATATAAAGAAAATAGTAATATATATGAGAGGAGATTATAACACAGTAATAGTACAGGACTTCCATACCCTGCTTTCAGCAATGGCCGGATCATCCGGACAGAAAAATAGGGAAATTTTGGACTTAAACTGTTTTAGATCAAATGGACCTAACATATAGACATATATAGAGCATTCTATTCAACTGAAGCAAGACACACATTCTGCTCAAGTGCCCATGGAACATTCTCCAGGATAGATCACATGTTAAGCCACAAACAAGTCTTACCAAATTTAAGAAGATTAAAATTGTATGAAATATCTTTCCTGACCACAATGGTATGAAGCTAGGAATTGGTAACAGGGAGTAAATTGGAAAATTCACAAATACCTGGAAATTAAACATGTTCCTGAACAACCAGTGGAGCAAAGAAGAAATTAAAAGGGAAATTTTAAGTTATCTTGTGAAAAATGAAAATGGAAATACAACATACCAAACAAAACTTATGGGAAGCAGCAAAAATCATTTTAGGAAGGAAGTTTTATAGCAATAAACACCTACATCAGAAAACAAGAAAGATCTCAAACAACCTAATATTACATCCCAAGGAACTAGAAAAAGAAGAACTAAATCCAAATTTAGCAGAAGGAAGGAAATAATGAAGATGAGAAGAAATAAATGAAATTGAGCTTAGAAAAACAATAGAAAAGACTAACAAAACTATAGGCTAGGAGAGGGATAGCATTAGGAGAAATACCTAATGTAGATGACAGGGTGATGGATGCAGCAAACCACCATGGCACATGTATAACTATGTGACAAACGTGCACATGCTGCACACGTACCCCAGAACTAAAGTATAATAATAATAAAAGATAAAATTTAAAAACTTTTAGCTAGAAGAAAAGAGAGAAGACTCAAAAAATAAGAAATGAAAGAGGAGACATTACAACTGATACACAGAAATGCAAAAGGATAAGAGACTACAATAAATAATTATGTGTTAACAAATTAACGACCTAGAAGAAAATACTAGATACATATGGTCTACCAAGGCTGAATCATGAAACAGAAAATCTGAACAGACCAATAGCAACCAGTAACAAATAAGAGATTGAATCAGTAATGAAGTCTCCCATCAAAGAAAAGCCCAGGACCTGATGACCATTCCTTCTAAAACTACTGAAAAATTGAAGAAGGGAGAAACTTTTTTTTTTTTAAATACGGGATCTTGCTTTATCACCCAGGCTGGTGTGCAGTGGTGCAGTCATAACTCACTGCAGAGGTAATCCCACTTCAAGCCTCCCAAGTTGGTGAGACTACAGGCATGTGCCACCATGCCAAGCTAATTTTTTTTTACTTTTTGTAGAGATGGAGTCTTGCTGTTTTCCAGGCTCGTTTCAAGTTCCTGGCCTGGCCTCAAGTGATCCTCTCATTTAGGGCCTTATAAAGCACTGGGATTATAGACATGAGCCGCTGTGCCAACCTGAGAGAACACTTTTAAACACATTCAAAGCCAGACTAGGACACTACAAGAAAGGAAAATTACAGGTTAATATCCTTGATGAATGTAGATGTAAAAGTCCTCAACAAAATCCTAGCAAACTAGAGACCCTGGTTATGGTCAACTGATTTTTGACAAAAGTACAAAGAACACACAATAGGGAAAAGAGAATCTCTTCAATAAATGGAGCTGGGAAAAGTCGGGGGAAACTGGATATCCACATGCAGAAGAATGAAGTTAGACCGTTATCTCACCCCATATACAAACATCATCCCAAAATAGATTAAAGACATTAACATAAGACCTGAAATTTTAAGAGTAGTAGAAGAAAACAGGGGAAAGCTTCATGACATTAGTCTGGGCCACAAATTTTTGGATATGACCCCAAAAGCACAAGCAATAAAAGCAAAAATAGAAAAATCAGATTACATCGAATTCAAAAGCTTTAGCACAGTGAAGGAAATAATCTACAAAGTGAAAAAAAATAACCTACAGAATAGGAAAAAGTATTTGCAAGCCATACATCTGATGAGGGGTTAATACGCAAAAAATAGATAAAGAATCCAAACAAATAGTAAGAAAACAACCTGATTGAAAATGGGTAAGGCATCTGAATAAACATTTCTCAAAAGAAGACACACAAGTGGCCAATAGATACATGAAAAAGTGCTCAACATCACTAATCATCAGAGATGTTAGAATGGTATCTTGAACAACCCACAGAAAATCTTCACAATCTATACATCTGACAAAGGACTAATATCCAGAATCAACAACGAACTCAAATCAGTAAGAAAAACAATCCCATCAAAAAGTGGGCTAAGGACATGAATAGACAATTCTCAAAAGAAGATATTCAAATAGCCAACAAACCTATGAAAAAATGCTCAACATCACTAATGATCAGGGAAGTGCAAATCAAAACTACAGTGCAATACTACCTTACTTCTGCAAGAATGGCCATAGTAAAAAAATAAAAAAAACAGTAGATGTTGGTGTTGATGCAGAGATCAGGGAACACTTCTACACTGCTGGTAGAAATGTAAACTAGTACAGCCGCTATGGAAGACTGTGGCGATTCCTTAAAGAACTAAAAGTAGGACTACAATTTGATCCATCAATCCCACTACTGGGTATGTACCCAGAGGCAAAGAAGTCATTTATATGAAAAAGATAACTTCACACGCATGTTTATAGCAGTATAATTCACAATTGCAAAATCGTGGAACCAACCCAGGTGCCCATCAGTCAACAAGTGGATAAAGAAACTGTGATCACACACACACACACACACACACACACACACACACACACACACAGTGGAATACTGCTCAGCCATAAAAAGGAATGGATTAACAGCATTTATATTGACCTAGACGAGATTGGAGACTATTTTCTAAGTGAAGTAACTCGGGAATGGAAAACCAAACATTGGACTTTGGGGACTTGGGGGGAATGGTGGGAGGGAGGTGAGGGATAAAAGACTAAAAATAAGGTACATTGTATACTGCTTGGGTGATGGGTGCACCAGAATCTTACAAGTCACTGCTAAAGATACTTACTGATGTAACCAAATACCACCTGTACCCCAATAACCTATGGGGGAAAAAAAAGAATTAAGTCTTTGTTCAGCTGTAAAGGAATACCTGAGGCTGGGTAATTTATAAAGAAAAGAGGTTTATTTAGCTTATCGTTCTGCAGGCTGTAGAAGAAGCATGACACCTGCATCCGTGTAGCTTCTGGTGAGGGCTTTTATGCTGCCTTAAAAGATGGCAGAGAAAGTCAAAGTGGAAGTGGGCACATGCAGAGATGCCAAACCTGAGGGGCGTCCTGGCTTTGTAACAATCCACTCTCACAGGAACTAATTCAATCCCAGCAAAACTAATCCCATCTCACTAGAGCTAGAACTCAACTACCATGAGAATGGCACCAAGCCATTCATGAGGGATCTGCCTCCGTGACCCAAATACCTCTCATTAGGTCCGACCTACCAGCACCTCCATGTTGGGAATAAAACTTCAAAATGAGATTTGGTGGAGACAGACCAACCATATACAGACCATAGCAGGTGACTATTATAAAAGAGACAAAAGTGGTGGTGAGGATGTGTTAAAAAAATAAATGGAACTCTTGCACACTGTTGGTGGAAATGTAGATTAGTATAGTCATTATGGAAAACACTACGGAGTTTCTTCAAAAAAATAAAAATAGAACTACCCTATGATCCAGCAATTCCACTACTGGGTATCTATCTAAAAGATACGAAATCAGTATGTTGAAGAAATATCTGCATTCCTATGTTCACTGCAGCATTATTCACAATAGGCAAGATATGGAATCAATCTAAGCGTCTGTTTTCAGATGAATGGATAAAGAAAATGTGCTACATATACACAATTGAATACTATTCAACCTTAAAAAAGAATGAGATACTGTCATCTGCAACTACATGAATGAACCAGGAGGGAACAGTATGTTAAGTAAAATAAGCCAAGCACTGAAAGACAAATATTGCATGATCTCACTTATATACAGAGTACTAAAAGTTGAACTCATAGAGGTAGAGAGTACCAGAGGCTGGGAGTTATGGAGATTGGGGAGATTTTTTAAAAAGGAAACTTCAGTCTTTTAAAGGGCATCTATAAAGGACCTACAGCTAATGTCATATCTAATGATAAAGGACCGAATGCCTTTCCTGTATGATAGAGAACTAGGCAAAGATGTCCAATCTCACCACCTCTTTCATATTGTACTGGAAATCTTAGCAAGTACAATAGAACAAGAAAATAAATGAAAGGCATTCAGACCCGAAATAAATAAAACTTTCTTTGTATACGACATGATTGTCTGTGTAGAAATTACCAGCAAATCTATTAAAAAGCTCCTAGAACTAATAGGTGATTTGAGCAGTATACAGGTTAACTTTTTAAAACATCACTTGTATTTCTATACAAGGACAATGAACAATTGGAAACCAGGATTTTTTTTTAAGCTCCATTTATAATAGCTCCAAAAGGAGGGGTAAAAAAAAAACTATCCCTCCTTTATAAATTTATAAAGGAGGGGTAGTTTTTTATAAAGTTATATAAATAAAAACGTGCAGGATCTGTATGTTGAAAGTTACAAAATGCTGGTGAAGGAAATCAAAGACAACCAAAATAAACAAGGAAGCATAGTGTATTCATGGATTACAACACTTGATACAGTCAAATTGACCAGTAAATTTAATGTGATCCCAGTCAAAATCTCATTGTAGATAACCAAATTCTAAAATTTATATGGAAAAGTTAAAACAAATAGCCAAAACATTTTTGAAAATGAAACAAAGTTGGGGGACTCACATTATCTGGTGTTAAGACACAATATAAATCTAAGGTAATTAATACAGTGTAGTATTGGTGAAAGAGTAGGTACATAGAGCTATGGAAGAGAAGAAAGAAAGTCTAGAAATAGACATACAAATATGGTAATTGATTTTTTTAAAAGGTGAAAAGGCAATTCAGTGGAGAAAGGATAGTCTTTTCAACAGATGGTGCCAGACCAACTGAATGTCCTCATACCAAAAAAGAATTTCCTTCTATGAAAAATTAACTTAGAACTTATCATGCACCTATATGTAAGATAAAACTAGAAAACTCTTGGAAACAAACATAGGAGAAACTCTTTATGACCGGGGGTTTCACAGAGTTCTTACAGTATCAAAAGCACTATCAATAAAAGAAAAAGATTGATAAATTGGTCTTCATCAAATTAAAAACTTTTGTTCTGTGAAAGATACTGATAGAATGTAAAGAAGATATATGGATAGCAGATAAACACACGTGAAAGGTGCTCAGCGTCGTTATATATTTTTTAGAATGCCTAAATTACTGATAATATGAGGTATTCGTGAGGATGTGGAACAGCTGGAAGTTTCATACTTTGCTGGTGGATTATAGCATGATACAGCCACTCTAGAAAACAGTTTGGCAGTTTGCCTACCATATAACCTGGTATTTGTTCTAGACAGAGTTCACACAAACACTTGTGTACAAATGTTTGCAATAGTATTGCTGATAATCACCAGCATCTGGAAAGAACTTGAATGTCCTTGAATTGATGAATGAATAAACTAATTATATATCTACTTGATGGGATATACTCAGCAATGAATACAGGAACAGATCTTTTTGTAATACAAAAATAGATGAATGAATCTCAAATGCAATATGTTAAGTGAAAAAAGGCCATTCTTATAATTACATGTTCTGTGATTTTGTGCAACATCATAGAAGGTCAGCAGTTGTCAGGGGTTGTGGGAAAGGGGAAGGTCTGACTTAAAAAGGGTGTTGGAATTGTTCTGTACCTGGTTTGTGGAGCTGGTAGCAAAATGCTATGCACATGTTAAAACTCATAAAACTAAGCCTAAAAAAGTGAATTCTGCTGTATATAAATTTTAGGAAATAATAAAAATACTTACTACCTTGTATGCATTTGTCAAAGTTTGTTCATACATTTAACATTTGTGTATTTCACTGTCGAAATTTTGTCTCACCTAAAAATAAAGAATTGTAAATAAAGTAACTGTAGGATGGGAAACACTTAGGTGTTCTAATTAGAACAGTTTTACCCTAAAGTGTGATATATATAATTTATTTATTATGGTAAGGGCTCATTTATTTTCCTGCTTAGGAGATTACCATGTTGTCTGTTTTCTTGACAATTTATTGTTGATTTACTGAATGTTACTTCTTAATAATGACGGCTAGTTTCTGGCCACAAGCTAGATAAGAGCTCTTTTATAATCTGTTTTTCTACTGCATCAATTCAGATTCATCCGATCTCTCGTCTTTTCCTTTTGCACACAATTTTTTCTTTCATCTGTTGACAAGGGAAAAAAATCAACTTGGAAAAATGTGTTTTGAATGTTTTCAATGAATTTGTCACATTTAAGATTTAATCATTCATAAATTATTTATTGACTAGAAGAAGCAGTTCACACTGTATTAGTTGTGATAATCTTTGGGCCTCATAAAACAAACCAGCAAAAGCTTTATCTTAAACACTATAGACCATTTATGATGCTATGAATTGAATGGATATATTTGACCACTTGCTGTGGGTGACAGATGATGTCAGATTAAATTTAAATTGATCTCCTCTCAATGTTTATCTCTGGTGCATGTGCAATTACTTCAGCACCAGAGAACCTTTCAGAGGCATTCTGTCAATACAGCTACCTGACAGTCATTTGTATTTGTAAACTGTGCATTTGGCACCTGCTGGTCTCTGTTGCATTGGAGCTAGTGGGGAGCCAAAATGGGTATACAATGAAGTTTTTGGTTGGTACATCTCAGTGGGAGTTATTGAAGGGAAGAAACAACACTTCCGGGACCTCAGGAGAGGATAAAAAGAAAAAGAAACTGGTAATACTAACTACAAGCCAGCTATTCTTTGCTACCAAAAACAAAAAATAATGGTTTTAAAAGTCAATCAATTCTACCCAAGGAATTAAAGTGTATGTGGACCTACATTTTAATTCTTGTAACAGAATGAAAAAGTGTTTCTATTTAAAATATATAATTTTTAAAGCACCAAGATCTCAGTTAGAAGGCAGACCATTCATATGAACAGAAATGTAAATACAATCAATGAAAAAATGCTTAATTTGTGAACAAATGTAAATTAAAATGCAGGTATCTTTTCCTTATAAAATTTACAAAACCAATTTTAATTTTAAAAAGACAAACATGCTGGCAAGACTTTAAAGAACAAATAGGTGAACAGATAGTAAAAGCCGATGATATTCTGTAGGTATAATTTGCTCACACTTGGTGAAAAGCTCTTATTCGTTAACCCAGTAATCCTACTTTATTGTATACAACTCGAGGAAATATTTCAAAGAAGAAGAAAGCCTGATATATAAATTTGCTTAGCTCAGTATGGTGTTTTCTGCTACAGTGCATATTTCTGTGCTGCAGATTTGCTCATACATAACTGGTAATTAAGAGAATAATGTCCACAGAAAGCGAAGTTGTGTCGGTTCATATATCATTATCCTCCGAGTGTCCAGAAGCCATCAGAATAAGCTTTGTCATAAGGAGAATGGCATAGGAGTATATGAAGACCTCCAAAACAAAACAACTGAGAGTCCTGGGGAAGTGCCTTTCTTAGTGTAAATAAAAGCTAGTTTAATGATCTTCAGAAGTGCTTTGCTTTTCACAGTGTTAAGCTATCCAGTGAAGTTGCATGTGTGGTTTGAAGGAGTTATGAAGACATTTTCCCATTTAGAAAAACAACATGAAGATGCTATGCCCTGGTTCAGGTTAATTTGATGAAATTGGTTTTTACTGTCTAGTGAATGCCCTCAAGGAACTGAACCTCAAAAGAGGGCTCACAAGCTTTATGTTAAGGCTGCAGAGGATCACCTGGTTGACACTAGGTTTCAATGCTGGTGCTAATATTGGATGGTGCTAATATTTTTGTTATAGCTTCGTAATGGTACTTTGGTTACAAAGCTGCACAGTTTTAAGTAGTTAGCCCCTAACTATTTTTCCATTGAGCCCTGTTATTTTTAGTGTGATATTGCAGAACAAAAGGTTTTTTTAGTTACATGTATGTAATTTAGGAAAATATATAAGTGCCCATTAATAAAAAATGGTTAGGTAACTTAGGGTACAGCATCTTGATAGACTATAAGGTGCCTTAATGATAAGCATGGAAAATCTTCTATGAAACAAGTACAGGAATTGGAAAACAAAACTGAGTATCTGGATACTATGCTTACAACTGTGTAAAAATGTTTGACACACACCTGATGTGCAATAGTTGTGGTAGGATGGTGGGATTATAGGTTAGCAAAATTAATACTGTGAAGTTAGTAAAATAGAGATAAGGCTGTTGTAACAGTTTAAATTTTATTTGACTGTGGTTTCAGAATTCCTGGAAAACTCAAACAATTCGTATTTGACTTACATTCTGGAAAACTGCACAGAGAATTCCATCATGGACCTGACCCAACTGATACAGCCCCAGGAGAGGTAGGACTCCTATTTATTTTTCAATGGGAACTCTTTTTTTTCCTTTTTCAGTTAGCCTTAAAGAGGGCCCGAAGTTCTCACATCAGCTTGAGCTTGAGCTGCTGAATATTTTTGTAAAGAAATCCTGAGTAGAAATTATCCTTTTAAATTAATTTTTAAAATGTTAGGTCCTCAGAAAAGTTGAAAGAATATTATAATGTTTCTTGATCATATAAAAGTGTTCTGAATGTGACCTCTGTGGAATATGGCTGTAACAGGGTTAAAATACATTTGGCTTTATTTAAATGGGAATAGGAAATACGAATCTAAAGCAGATAAATCAGTGAAGAAATCAGTGGATTCCAGTAATTGTCCAAGCCTTCCTCTGTGGCTGGAAGATTGACCACACTATAAAGAAAGTAATGATTTGTTATTCTTGCTAAATCATTCTAAGAGCCTTAACAAATACGCTATTCATAATGCTCAAAACTTTCCAGTTTAATGCAGCTTTCCCATTTGTAATTTAGAATACTCAACTGTTTCATCAAAATTTTATGTTCTTTTTAACCTGAGAATTTTACTATTTCTACCTTGTAACTTCTGTTACAAGTAATTTCTGTTCCTACTGTACTAAACAGCTCTAAATTTGCATTTTGATGCATTATGATTTCTATCATGCCTATTACCATGATACCGTGAGGGAAGATGATACATACCAAAACCCTCTATTTCATATGCTCAGAACTTAAATCCATTATTTTGCCTATAGAACCTCTCTTAATAAAAGGAAAATAAAAACTGAGTGAATTTTTGTTTACCTTATTTAAGAGTCAGATTAGGTTCAGAAGCAAGAGTTCTCTATAGGAATCCAACATCATGCTTTCTCCTTTAAAAATGAGGTCAGATTTTTTATAATTAAGCAACTGTAGGAGGCAAACTTGTTGGCTCTATAACCCAAAGGTGGTAATTTTCCTCAGAAAAGAAGGCCTGCATAATACTTTATCAGATTAGGAAAAGATGTCATTTACCATTATTGTATTATCCTGATTTGTTTCAATTTTCTCATTAGACAGTGAACTTATATTTGTTCATCTTTGTGTACTGACAGGATACCAAATAAATGTTTTATAGTAATATAACTAATTTCAGCCTTATTAATCCAAACATATATCTCACTAAAAAAATTAAAAATGTATTGGGAAAGGAACATGATAAAGTCAAATGATAAGTTTGTAGACACATTGCTTCCTGTTAGAATTAATGTGCCATTACATATAGTATGTAATGTATGCACTGTGTGCCTGTGTTAACTACAGGGGATATTAAAATGAGGAGAACAATCAGGCCTGCTCTTGAGCTCACAATTCGGAAATAGAGGATAGACTGCACTGGCTTTTCTTTAAAACTCTTGGAAGTAGCTCTTGTTTCACTGTGTATTTTTGTCTACTTTTGGTACACAAGTAAAATACTACAGAAATTTATTTCAGTATTGAAGTGTTTGCTTTCCTCTTTATTTCAACTAAGTTGTAATAACTTCTAGTATCCTGGTAATTGATAACTAAGCCAACATCTAGAGTGGGTGCTGTTAATTCTCTTAGTAGGCATGTGCAAAAGGGAAGGTTTGGACCAACCTAGGGTTGTGCTGCTTCTGCAGACTAGTCTAGGAAAGCACCCAGGTGTCAGTATTTTGGTCCCTTCCACCACTCCTCAGTAAATGTAAACAAGCCCACAGTTAATGGCTCTGTGGCAAACCCTGCCCTGGAGAATCTGAATAGGAGCATTTGAAATGGGGAAAGCAAGATTTCACACTTAAATCTCTTGCTTTGGCACACGGTTGCTATCTTTTATTGATTAAGAAGCAAATAATTACAGGGGAACTACCATTCATTGAATACTCTTATTAAAATATTACTGCACCATAAACTATATTGGTATAAAAATGTTTTATTCTTTCTTTTGTAGCAAGCCCAAGATGTAGCAAGCAGTCCACCTGAGAGCTCCTTCCAGAAACTAGCACCCAGTGAATATAGGTATACTCTATTGAGGGATCGAGATGAGCTTTAAAAACTTGAAAAACAGTTTGTAAGCCTTTCAACAGCAGCAACAACCTACATGGTGGAAATAGTAAACCTATATTTTCATAATTCTATGTGTATTTTTATTTTGAATAAACTGAAAGAAGTTTTGGGTTTTTAATTTTTTTCTCCCCGACTCAAAATGCATTGTCATTTAATATAGCCTCTTTAAAAAACAAACAAACAAACAAAAAGACCTCTAGGGTTAAAAAAAATCAAAATCAGAAGCCTATATCCACTTTAAATCTGTCCTGTAAAATTTTAATAAATCAAGTGAAAGGTGACATTGCCAGAAACTTACCATTAACTTGCACTACTAGGGTAGGAAGGACTTAGGGATGTTTCTGTGTTGTATGTGCTTTTCTTTCTTTTCTTACGATCAATTCTGTTGGTATTTTCAGTATCTCATTTCTCAAAGTTAAAGGGATATACATTCTGGATACTTGGGAGGGGAATAAATTAAAATTTTCACACTGTGTACTGTGTTTTACTGATTGGTTGGATATTGCTTATGAAAATTCCATAGTGGTATTTTTTGGATTCTTAATGTGTAACTTAAACATACTTTGAAGCAGAGGAGAATTATAAGACAGAACATTTGGCAGGAATTGTCCTTATGAACCAAGAAAAAGAAAGTGAAAAGTATTATTAAGATTCTGTGTTTGTCTAAAAATGTGGCATATGGATGGCATTTAAAACTTTGAATAAATTATATCTAAAGCTGGGAAAGGGAGGTGACAGTGGAACAGGTTACCAGTCAGAACTAGATGGCTTTTAAGGCTCCTCCTATTATGATACTTCAATTTCCAAAGAGAAAAACCAGCAGATAAATTGTATTTCAGTAATTCTAACCTGCTTCTGTCTTATAGAGTCTTGTTATAGTTGTAGAAATCAAAAACAAGGAACATACATATTTACTTTTTTTTCTATTGTAAAATGGTTAGAGGACCCTACCCTCTCTAGATTCCCTGATTTCCCAGGCCTGCAGCATACAGCAAGATGGGTCCCTGTGCCAGGCCTCAATACTGCCAGGGACTAAAACCAGAGGGAGGGGACCCTCAGTGTCATATCAGGAAGCCCAGTGCCAGAGGACAGACAGGCTCAAAATTGGCTTTTCCTCTGGGCCTGGGTTGGTGCTATAGGCCAAGGGTCATTTTATACTTGGGTATAAATCAATCCCAGTTTGGGGGGAGATGATTTTTAAGCTTAAAAGGCTGACATGTGCCATTATATGTAGTATGTAATATATGTAACATCTTCCAGTTCTTTTAAAATAAATGAATATTTATAATGGATATTTAATGATTGTTATTTTTAAAAACCAGCTTACAATTCCTAGTTATGCATGATTTATCTATAGTTTAGTTTTATTCAGAATAATAACTTAATAAGGTGATAAGGGATATATTTAGCATATTATTCCAGATTGTGACTAAGAAAGAAGGATGGGGCTTTCTAGAAGTTGGGCCTTCATTCTGTTGTCTTCATTGCTTTTAACCAATCAGTTGAATGAAGTTAGAGTTATGGTCCTCAGGTTAGATGATGGACCAGATCTGTGAGGGTCAGCATGGAAATTCACAAATATTGAAGAGAGCACACAGGACCAAAAGCAGCACATGCAATAAACTGGAATAATATTGTAATCCTGTAATTGGGTTTGAAAAAGATAAATTCAAGAGTTAGGTTGCAGAGAGGTGGCTTGGGAGCATTGTTATTATGAAAAAGGCCTAAAGGAGTACATGTTCATTATGTTCTAAGATGATAGAGTGGCTGTTAAGGGAGTCAATTTGAGGAAGTATGATTTAGCATTCATGCATGTTGGACTTAGTCTCTAGCCCTGCCACTATCATTGTCTTCTCTGGACTGTAAAGCCATTGAGGACAAGGAAACTAAATGTAATGTCTACATCACTAGTGCCTAGAATTTCTGGACACTTAGTAGTCACCATCAAGCATTTGTTTAATGAATGAGAAGCAGAGTGACCTTGGTTACTTTTTTACCCGAGAGACTCAGCACTCATTAGGACTTGGTGCCCAATTTTATAAAAAGTCACTAAGCTCAAGTGCACTCCATGAAAGGGCAGCTTGGATAAAAAGAGGTTTTTAAAAGATGGGTGTTACGGTTGTTTTGCTTGGAGAAGACTTGGGACTGGGACAGTCTTTAGATATTTCAAGGGCTGGCATTGTCTATCTGTATCCTAGGGCTTGAACTAGGATTTGAGGAAGTCACAGGGAGGCAGATTTCAGTCCGACATTTATTCAGTCCAAGTTCTTTTGGTGCTGTAGTATATGATGAAAGATGTGACGCTTAATAAAGCACTTTCTGCCCTTGAGTTGTTTACAATCTAGTCAGGCAGATGGATATCTAAACAATGACTAACATGTTATAGATGTAAAGATAGAAGAAACTAAAGGTTAATGAGGGCATAAGGGAGCACTCGGTAGCAGATTTGAGGATATTATTTTGAGCATTTAAAAGGTGAATAGGTGTTCTCAGGAGGTAGGGATCCGGCAGAGGGAATAATCTGAGCAAAAGTGTGAAACAGGCTAATGTATTAGAGAAAAAAGTTCTTGTAGTAAGGCATTTGGGGCTGGGAGGAAATGATAAAGGAAGCTAGACAAAGAAATGGGAGCTGGTCACACAGGGCCTGTGTGCCAGACTAAGGGGTTTGTACCATGTATTGTAGGCAGCAGAGATCCATCAACAGACTGCAAGCAGGGAAGTATGTTCACTTTTAAGTTTCAGAAAGAATACTGAGAAAGCAAGTCTCAAATTTAGGCTTGTTCCCCTCTGAACCATGAACCAGAGACCACTACAGGTAGAAGTCTTCCCTGGTTTATCCAGTCTACTCGGGGGCCTCAGGCTTCTCAGCTAGGAAGAGAGGATGCAAGACTAGACTGAAGAACACAGTTGGGTCCCAAAACCAAAAGGAGGCCTTTCTGCTTCTTAGCCAGCTACCTTTTCCAGTTTTGCAAATTGTGAGGGGGACCATAAAAGGATCAAAACTTTTAAAAGACATTCTAAAAATTATCATTTTTTGTAAGTTAAAAGAGCCTAGAGAAATAAGATAGAGAATGGGCATCTAAAGCATCTCCGATAAAACCAGGCTGCCAAAGATCATGTGCAAAAGAGGGGAAAACTGGCATGACTAAATCTACAGAGAGGAGAGTGAAATATAAAAGTGTTTGAAATGTTCAAGCTCAGAATAAGCTTAAATTTATAGAAAATGCTAAAGTTGTCAAGAAGGCTTTTTTTTTTCTTTTTAAAACCTGAGTAAGGGCAAAAAGAATGGATAAAGTATTGTAATGGATTGACAATCAGGAAGAGCAGAATAACTCAGTTTTTTTCCTCTTACAAGAAGATATCACTGGACCAAAATAAAATGACATGAAATTGCAAAAATGAAAAGCAAAAAAAAATCTTGCCACCTTAAATGATTTCAAGGCTGTTAGACCCACACTTCTGTATTCTAGAGAGCTGCTGGAGGTTGCAAATGCTTTCTGTTAACAACTATTGGGAATTTTTGAGAAACCATGGAGAAAGTAAGGTGACAGAAGACTGGCAACGGGCCAACGTATTGCAGTTTTCAAAATAATTAGCTATAGCTTTAGCTATTTTTCTAAAACAAAACCTCACGAACCAAACAAATGTTAGTACTCTGTATTTGGGGGAAAGATTTAAATAGGTGTAAAGAACAAAACAGTTACCTGTTTTTAAACCCATTATTTAAAGACCCTGAAGACAGTTGTTTCAGGACTCAAGTTTTATACTGAACTGTTGGTGTTCATTAAGCCAGGTTGGATAGGACCTCTGCTTAGCAACTGTTTTTTAGCTGTGTTTGAATTTTTGTATGTATTTCCAAGTAATAAAATTATATTTATAAAAATTTCTATATTTGAGACTTTTTACTAATTCACTGTTACAAATGACATCATATTGTAAACACTTTACCCAGAATCTAGATGACCAAAGTTGCTAGCTTTTTCAGTTTAAAGTTATTTCCTAGCTGATTTAATTGTACCAAATCAGAATGGAAAGCTGTATGAATTCATGTGATCACTCAAACCCAGCCTTTTGTTGAAGCAAGCATCAAAGTTCCCTCTTGAACACATTAGGGAAAGGCTGGCCTGCCCTTAAACTCCCTCCTCTGGAGTCACCAGAGGGGTAAAAGTGCAGCTTACAGATTGCTTCTCTAAAATACCCCTCCCCCACCTTGCTTAGTAAATTCCTATTCATCCTACAATGCCTTAATAATACTTGTTGCTCCCTGTGGTCCCACAGTCCTGTTAGGATTTTAGAGTACCCAGTCTAATTCAGTTAGAAGTACATGTATCTCTCTTCCTTATCACTAATGTGAATGCCCTAACAGCAAGAACTCCTCTATCTTTGTAATCCCAGCACTTTCGACATTGAAGTTACTCAGGAAATCTCTAATGGAAAAAAAAAAGCCAAATTAAATAAATATGTGAATAAATGATTAAAGAACAAGAAAACATCACCACAAGTGGAAAGAGCTCTACTGGTTAATCTGCAAATTTCAATTATCTGATGATTCTGTCCATCGCAAACATGTTTTTAGGTGAATCTAATCACCTTTAATCCTATATCTAAATCCGGCTTTGGGGTCCTAAGAGTTTCTGTCTAGAATAGATTAAAATCTTAACAGTGCACACCAATCCAGAGATACATAACTCTCAGAATGACACTTAAATTCAGTCCTGCAGAGGTGCTGGAAAACTGCTGCACTCCACCCATTTGCTGTGAGGTGAACCTGACCTCTAGCTTAGCCTCATGGAGCAACAGACTTGAGTTGACCACATAACCCTGTTATGGTTTACAAAACACCATTCATTTGCCATTCGGCAAGCATTATCTACTGTTTCCAGGCTACAGATCTAACAGGAAACTGCATCTACCATCAAGGAGCTGAATGTTGAGTGAAGGGGCAAAATAGATGTGTAAAAAGGTGATTATAATAAAATGTTGTAGGTGCTAGGATGTGAGTTAGTCACAGAGAACATGGAGGTGTGTACAGTCTTGGGAATCGGAAGCCTTCCTAAAGGAAGTGCTTTCTTGCTCAGAAAGAGCTATACTTTCCTAAGCACATCAGGCTCTTCTCTACAAGGATTAATAAAGGCTGTCATTATTATTCTATTATCTTACTGTAATAAAAGTATTGTTAGGTATTGCCGACCTGTTTTTTTTTCTCACAACTTTAGTCCTCTCAGGTAATAATAGCATGTCCCATGTGTTTTACTTATTAGCATGGCTACCAGGGAAGAAACAGCTTTCCCACTGTCTTGGTGCCCTGTGTAAACTGCCCTAGATAGGATTAGCTCACTCTTAGAATCTTGATGCCTTGTTTTCTTGCCCCAACTACTGCCCAGGAAGGGGACTAGAACATGGCATTCCTCGCTGTGCACACAGCAAGGAAATAGAACAGGTTATCAATTCTGAGTGATCAATTCTGAGTTCAGAATGAGCATGGCTTTCTGATTTAAAATATTAACTGTCCATTTCAGAAATTTTCCAGTATTTAAACCTAAATTTCCTGGTCTATGGCTTCTGGAATCCAGCTTTTACGCCTTAAATGTAGCCTTTTGCCCAAGCTCAGTGTTCTAGAACATTTCCTATTTTCTTTTTCCTCACAATTACTGGTAGCACTTTAACTTGCATGTTTATGTTCCCACTAACATTGGGATTTTGTTTTCTATCTGGGCCTAGATATGATCAATCCTTTTAAAACATAGATGCTCTTTGTTTTTGGTAACGCCACACTTACTTTCATTGTCCTAATAACTAGGGTGACCATGTAATTTTTTTCATCCAAACCAGGACGCTGAGATGAAAAGGGAGCATTAGCAATAGTTTCACCAGGACAACAGATGTAAATCAGCACTATCCTAGACAAATTGGGATGTATGACCACCCTGCTTCTAACTGGATCTTACATATTTTCATGTTTGGGTATCATTCTTAATAAAGCCTTTAAAAAAAATCATTTTAAGGATTCTTAGTATACTTCTCAAGTATCCACTCATTTTAGTTGTCTCCCTAACATTATTCTTGTAGGTACATACCTTTTTAAAATTAATGTTCATTTCCTTTAAACTTTGGGAAAAAATAGTAACAATTATAACAGTAATGGCAACTAACATTTGCACAGTTACTAGAAGCCAGGCACTATTCTAGGCACTGGACAAGAATTTAGTATTTTAATCCTCATAACCACTCTGTGAGATAGCAAAGTGTCAAGGCAGGAAGGAGGAAGAGTTAAGGACGTCCTGAATTGTTGACCCCCAGTGTACCCTGATAAGTAGCAGCAACCTGTTATGAATATTAAAATCTAGAGAATTATGGAGAACTAGTAAATGCCACTTGATTTCTTTTCATTCCTGACAGCTCATTGAGAGGCTATTTGGTGGAATAAGTATATGAACCTTAACATTAGAGACCTGAGTTCGAATCCTGTCGAATGCTTACTTCTTCAGTCCTGCCCTTGCCTAATGCCAGTATCTGCTTGCTTGATACTGGCATTTAACAGCCATTAAATTCCTGTTGCTGCACCCTGTTTCAATACTAGTCTGTCAGACTATCAATACTTCTTGGATTCCTGCTATTCCGACCTAGCAATCCTATGGTAGGACGGAAGATAAATCAGTCCAAATTTTCCCACAGCATTTCTTCAGTGATTCAGGTCCTATATCCTCTCTCTTTCAAGTCATGACTTTTAATTGGAAAAAGAGATAGAAATATCTTCACCTTCAAATTCAGAAAATTTAAATTCATGATTTCCAAGTCTTAGAGTTGTCTAGATTTCTTCTGTTGCATCATTCATTCCTGTTAATATACAAAAGTAGGTACTAAGCAAAGATTTGATATGTCTTAGAAAGCTATTTCATATTTCAATACATGTCTCCAAAAGATAGAACTCACATGCTAGTACCTCATCACTCATCATCTAACAATCACTAACAGGAATATAGTTTCTTTTTTCCTTCTCATCACTGTATTTCACGGCAAGAAGTACTCAAAGAAGATGATATGATCCCTGCCCTGAAAGCAGCTTACAGTCTAGTTCGGGAGATCACACCACCACCGGTGAAAAAATTTTACCTCTCTGAAGTTGGAGAACATTGCAGAATTAACTATAAGTGAAAATGGGAGCCACTGAATTTCAGTGGTCAAGAAATATTCATGTAGAGATGGAAAACGATTGTGAAGGACTTGGACACTAAGAAGTAAATTTCATGACTGTTTTCTCAGTCAGTTTTCAATAAATATGGAATGACTATTAGGACAGGAACAAGAGGGCATTGGGTGTTAAGCAGAGGATCTCATAAGCAGAGAGGGAAGAAAGCACAATCTTTGGGAAAGGAAGGCAAATATACCAAGAACTCCACCAAATATGAGGTTTAATACTAACTTCCCTGGCAAGAAGGCAAAATGAGGAACTCAGAGGCATAATAGTCTTATCTGACAGAAAGCAGTACATCAATTCCTATGAACAAAGAATTATTTTTAAATAGATAACATCCTAGTTTGTATTTCCATCCAACCAGCTTCATCACTCAGGTGTGTTTAATTTCTTAGTTTTCTGTGAGCCCACCATGTTATGTTTTGAGCCCTTTGTCCATAACTCCATCTTCAATTGGGCATATTCTTCTTTAGGTACTGCTCAAATACTACATGTTCCACAAAGCCTGCCCCTTCTTTTCCAAGCAGAGTTTGGCCTCCATTCTGTGTGCCCTCGTATTACTTTGTTCATTCCTCTCTCAGGGTACTTACCACGTTTTACTGTGATTTACTTGCTTTAGGTATCTGAATTAATTAGTCTGAATGGTTTACAAGGGTAGATTCTATAGGTCTAGCATTTTTCTATGTATGGCCCCAGCACTCAACACACAACAGGCATTCAGTTAAATGTTTGTTGAGTGAGTAAATTTATTGCATGTTTCCTTATTCAAGCACGACTCAGCAACGTAATAAATGATGAATTCAGTAAGCTTTACAGAATTTGCAGAAATTCTTGCCATTGAGCCTTTTCTTGTGCTGACCCTTGCTAACACCAAGTGTTTAACAATAAAATGGAAAACATCTCTAGGGGGGTTAATGAAACCCAAGTAAACATATTTTTAGTGATTAACTTTAATGCAAGAAAATCTCAACTACTTGTGAAGTATATAGAAAACACCTACTGTTGAATGTCTTTCTCAAATACTAAGTTTTTCACAGGAGCTGGACAGTGGTCCATTCAAGGCTGGAGTATTTATGCTCCTGAAGAATACTTACGCTTTGGCTATCAATTGCACAGGTGACAAGACTGACATTGTTTTGAAGGTTAAGAAATTGAATGCAATTTCTTCTGGTGGAAAAAAATATTTTTTTCAGGATACAAGTTTTAGGCTTGCCAAGAGCTTAAATAAATCCCAGCTGACTATAATAAAGTGAAGTGAAGTAATATAGAAATTATTTAGGCCAGAAAAATGTAAACCTGGTTTACTACCAGTTTGATCCTTCACCACATAAAAACCTTAAAATCACTCTTGTGGATTTTTAGTGGCATTATCAGATGGTGAGTAGTGAGTTTGAAGAGATAAAGCTGGGGCCAGAACATAGAAAGCTGTGAAAGCCAATCTAAAGGATTTGAACTTTATTTGGTACTCAGTGGGAGCCACTGAAAATTTTTCAGCAGAAAAATGAAAGATGAACTTGGTTGTTAATTCTTGTGATATGAGGAACTGAGCCACTTAATGTTGGGGGAAGATCAAGTGCAGGGTGTGACGTAATAGTCTTTTACTAGAGTGATGGCCGTGGATATATATATATTATTTAGAAATGGATGCAACTAACATTTAATGGAGAATTCACAGCACCAGGCTAGATATGAGGAATGGAGTCAAGCTAGTGATCAATAAAGTTGGAAGATTCATGACTGGGATGGGAGGAGACAGCTGCCCCTGATTCAAAAAATCTTGCTATAAGAGACAAAGCCTAGGACTCTGATCTCAGGGTTTCCCAACCAATTCTCTTTCCATTGTAGCTACTGCCTGATTTGGAATGTTAAAGCTAGTCTGAAAGATTACAAGCCTTAGCAGGTAACTTGATATGGTATAACACTCAGTTATATTATCTTCAGGATTTTTTTCTTAGATCCTGGTTATAATCTTAGCTTTTGTGCTAACTAGTTTTGTGATCTGGAGCAAATCATTTGCCTTTGACAGCTTTTATGTTTTTTCAATTTAATATTGCACAGATATATTTCTTATCTACCATTTCTACTTGAGAGTAGCAATGTGGATACATACCATGTGGATCCTTTACATTGTTTATAATACCTAAGATGTTTCTTTGTAAAAGGGCTTCAAATTAATGAATGCAAATTGTGAGAACCACTTGTTAAAAACAGTAAGGTGTTAATTTAAAAACAAAAAATACCCCCAAACTTTTAATATTAATTTAGGCTGGAGGAGAAACTCCCCTACCTTTTACTAGGCTTCTGATTACTTAAGAACGTTATCTAACATTCATAAGTACCGGTGAACCACAGACACTTTCTACTTTATAACAAGAAAACACCTCATTTCCCAGGAGAACTTTTTCTCCCAGGCTTTTCTCTTCATCCTTCCTTGTAAGATTTCATATGGCAGCAATAAAGGACAAAGGGGACCCTGAGAAACACCTTTCATATTTAAGGTTAACACAAAGCATGGTTTGGTTTCTCTACTTTAATGGAACAAAAATATCTACATTATATACTTATATTATAGGTTTCCTCACCTTCTTGTGATCGATGTTACCAGTATTTGGTTCTTACTCCTGTACAAACAACTTAGAGCACTTAAGGGAGGGAAGGCAGGCAGGCAGGCAGCCCACAGAAGGAGGTTTTTGGACTGATGGAATGCTCCCTGTACAGCACTCTGTTTCAGTATAACCTCAAAATCCTCCAGGAACTCTGGCCAGTTCTACACAGCACCATCATACCACCTTTTCTGGAATGGTTTGCAAAATGTCTTTAGAGGCAATTCTGAAAGAATAGTTTCAAAATTAGTCTAAGTAACATTAATATTAGCATCACTACAGTAAGTACATGATTTCCCAAGGGTATCATTTTAAAGGATAATAATTTAATCTATGAGTTATTTGTTTTAAAAGCATTGAAGTTTATTTTTAAATTACATAAAAAGCACTGTTTAAACAATGGTGCTTTTTATAACCAGTGAACTTTAAGAAAACTTGTAGGCACGTAGGTGGGACTGAAATATTCTTGATTTTATAGTTTAAGGGCCAAATTGAGCACTGTGTACGTCTGCAACAGCTATCTTTAAAAACTTAGAGGCCGCTGGACACTTGGTGAGGGATCAGAATTTTTTTTTAAAGATGCAGATGAATGGAATGTGTTATTTCAAAGCCTGGTTGGCAAAAAAAAAAAAAAAAAAGAAGAAGAAGTAATAAAGCAGAATGGATGACCTACCTTTTTTGGGCTCAAGTGATCCTCCCACCTCAGCTTCCAATGTAGCTGGGACTACAGGTGTGTGCTATGCCACACCCAGCTAATTTTTAATTTTTTTTGTAGGCACAGTCTCACTATGTTGCCCAGGCTGGCCTCAAACTCCTGGGCTCAAGTGATCCTCTGGCCTCAGCTTCCCAAAGTGCTGGGGTTGCAGGCATCAAACACTGCACCCAACCCCCATCTCAATTTTGTAGAGAGGCAGTATAGTATGAGAGACATAAAACCGTTTTTGTAGCTCAATAGACCTAGTTAACATTCCTGGCTTCACCCCTTTGTAGATGAGTAAACCTCTGCAAATTATTTTCTCTGAGGCCCAGTTTCCTTACTCGTAAAATGCCTGGTGAAGTGACTGGCAAACAGAAGGTATTCAAGAAACATCAGTTCTTTTGTGAGGGTGTTTTTTTCAAGCTAAGGATTGCAACCCATTGGCAGATTATTAAATCAATTTAGTGGGTTGCAACTGGCATATTTTGAAAACTGAAACAATAAAAAACCTCAGAAGGGTAAGTATTGTTTGTTAAGCATATGCTAAGGTTTGATATAAATGCATTTTTTACTGTGGGTTACAGCCAAATGGTTTAAAAGTCTCTGCTCTACAAAGAAATTCTCAGATTATGGGAAAAAGGCCTTAGGATTGCTGCCTTTATCCAAATGAAGGCCCACAAAATAAGACCTTAATCAAAGAGTTCCCTACTTTCTAACTTATTGCAGTAAAAATAAGGCATGAATTGGAGAAGATATTTAATCGGATATGATAAAACATTAAATTCAATTTTAGGATTGGTTTCTGCATCATACTAACTACTGCTCATAAACACTTTATAGTTGATCAAACTCTTCTAGCAATTTCTATGAAAAAGTTGGCTACTAGGTTCCATTATGGGGAAAAGAGATACTTTTTAAAAGGACTATAACTTGCCTATGTGTGAAGACCACTAGAGTAATATTCCAATTGTGATGAGCAGTAAAAGTCAAGGGCGTACATACAGTGGTGTTCCACACTGGCTCAGTAAAAATGAGAGATATCACACAAAGTGTGAGCTTCAAATACAGGCTTCCTTTCTCCTTCAGGTCCTATGTAAACCATACTTAGCTTATAATGAATCCCTAGTGCTGCTGCTAAGTTGGTGGGCTGAAAGGATAGACAATTTGGGGTTGGAGGAGTGGGGTCATATGCATTGATGAAGAAGGGTAGAATACTGGGAATTTCAGAATTAAATGACACAGCTGAATCTTGATGTAACTGTTTCTTATATTTATAATTTCAGCTAACTATGCTGGACTAGTGATGTCAGAATTACCCCTGGAACTGAGGTTTAGGAATCTTGCTTTAAGTTAAGTGCCTGGGTGAGTTCTGATCCTCATTCAGGTTTGAACATCCTGTGTTAAAGGGACAGAGCAAGGTCCAGAAACTAGAGAAGAGGTGTAGTTCAAAAGTAATTATCCCAGCCTCACAAGTGTCCAATATCGGATACTGGATCAGACTCTGACACTTATTCAAAGTATTTCCTTCTTGGTATTATTATGTTAATGATATATACCAGCAGAGAGCAATACTTCATACTTTCTAGTTTTTTAATGATACTAAGAAATGGTGCTGTTTCACTGGAATTCACTGGTGAGATTCAAGAAGTATGAAAGAGAAAGTCTCTTTAGATTAGACAGGGACATAAAAGGCAGCAATCAATAAGTTATTAAAAGTAGGCCAGGAGCGATGGTTCACTCCTGTAATCTCAGCACTTTGGAAGGTCGGGGCACGCTGATCACCTGAGGTCGGGAGTTCGAGACCTGCCTGACCAACATGGAGAAACCCCATCTCTACTAAAAATACAAAATATTAGCCAGGCATGGTGGCAGGTGCCTGTAATCCCAGCTGCTCTGGAGGCTGAGGCAGGAGAATTGCTTGAACCTGGGAGGCAGAGGTTGTGGTGAGCTCAGATCATGCCATTGCACTCCAGTCTGGGCAACAATAGCGAAACTGCATCTCAAAAAAAAAAAAAAAAGTAAACTCGGAAAGAAAGAAGTGATAAACCATCCAGTCGCCTGATAATCCTTAGCCCCTGTCAGAGAGACAGCTCACACTTTCAGGGGTGCAGGTGCCCATTCCTGTGCTCAGAAAAGAGTAAAGACTAAGGCAAAAGGTGATTCCCTACTATTTTAAATGAGGTTGGGTATAGAGGGAGGCTGCCTGTAATCTTAAATTCTTTTTTCCAAATTTAAAGCCTTTCTGCAGTTTGAGATAGACATGAGGTTGGGCTGAACCATCCTTGCTGTCAATGTCAGGTGTTGAGATTAGCACCACACCCTTCCCTGGGTCTGAGTCTTGCATGGGGCTTTGTCCATCATCATCTACAATGTGATAAAAGCAAGCATGGGAACGCCATTTTGGGGAAGAAACAGCAGCTATGAAAAGCAAAGGAATGTATAGGAGATAAAATGTCTGGGGAAAAGGATGGTAGTAACACAAGTGAGGTAGCAAGTAAATTCTCAGCTCCCCCCAGACACCAGCTAAAAAGAAGACTTGAGTCAGAGACCCCCTATCTGGCAGATACATCACCCCTCAAAATTGGAACATGCCCCAGGAAATGTTCTTGCTGTTTTGTTCTCCTTGCTCATTTTAGCCCAAACTCTAACAATGTTGAAAATATCTGGAAATTTTTTTCTTTTCTTTTTATCTAGAGGTTATAGGAAGGGATGAACAGAGATGAGAGACAAGACAAAATGTGTTATGAGAGAATTCCTCATTATACATGGGTAGAATTCACCCCAGAAACCAAAGAACTTCATAATGACAAGGGAAGGATGGCACAGAGCATAAGATCTTTAACGTGTTAGGAGACAGGCTGACAGAGCAAGCTTGATAACTGGCTTCATAAGTCTCCTATCACTTGAAATTATGTTATTTATTTAAAGAGAGGCAGAGGAAGGGTTCAGAAGCCAGTGTCACAAATGAAGATATCTGGAAGAGAAGTTGAGCCTCTTTCATTTTCTTACATCATTAATTTCCTTCACCAGAAAACATAGTTGGACCAAACTGCAATAGGGTTTGCCAATTGACTCCACTATGTAGTCCACCTGTACTCCTCACTAGGCCGTTATTTCCGCATCTGATAACAAAGGCTCCCGAACTCTTATTCTTTTCCTCGCTAACAAACCTCAGTAATCTACACTTAGCCTTAAGGTCTCCAATTCAGGGTTATGGAAGAAACTAGTCTTCCATAGCCCAACGTTTCTACACATCTCAAGTCCTTATCAGAGTTATAGGTTCAGTTTTCACATTTCCAGGGAGAAAATCTGTTCCTTGGCAGTCTTCAAACATTACCTAACATATACATTATACACCCTCAGCCCAGGGCCTCGATCTCTAACATCTCCATGAACACCCCAGCAAACAACAAAATATATCCGCTTATCACACTTCAATCCCATTTGAACATCAGTAGCCACTATCTTGATATACTTGTGTTTCAAAAGGTGATGGAGTGTCCAACAGCAGCAAAGGTCCTCATTAGGATAGACATGTTGGCACCAATAATATTGAAGTTTGTTTTTTAACTGCATTTTTTGTCAGTTTGGCTGGGAAGATCTGGACAGCTGGAAGTGAGCTTCTCCATCATTTTCTGTTTCTTTCTTTGTATCAATTTTCCACCTGTGAAGCCCAACACCCCACCACCAAGTGCAGCTGCAATTCCTGCCACTTTGAAGCCTGCAAGGAGGCCAATAGGACCCCCTACCATTCCTCCAATGAGTGCACCTGCCACAGGCAGAGCTGCCAGCTTGTATTTTGCAGCCTGTAAAAAAAAAAAAAAATTCAATTTAGAAACTGAGTTGAGAATATCTGCCTGTTGTGATGTACGTTTTCCTCTCATTACTCCTGGAAATGCCTCTTTAACTCTTGGTACATAATTAACCTTAGAGACTGAACTTGTAGGGGGAAAAAGAAAGTATTCCACAGGTACTGCAATTGCTCCAGATCTCTGAACTTAGAGAACTGAGCTACAAAGAGTGGACTGCTACAAATTGATTTTACTTGCAAAACAATCAATTCACTAACAATCTAGCTGGCTTATTTAAACTGTTTCGGCAGCCACAGATTCCTCCCAAAGCTTTTATGTTGCACAGAGATTATTCTGTGCTGTGTGCCTGGGGTTAAAAGCAACATCCTATGGAAAATAGATGGTCCCACTCCATGTGTGCCATCACATACTTACACTTTCACCCTCTGCAAATATTCCCTGGAAACACCAAATGCCTTATATCACAGCTACAGTTTATTCTCTCTTTGAAGAAATTACTCTCCTGATAGAATGAATTTTAGAGTAGAATATTACAACATTGATTTCTTGCACTACCTATGTGTCATTTCTTCCTTATTTCCTTAATTGCTGGTTCCCTCAACATTGAAGAGAGCGGATCAATTGGGTTAATACTAGAGATTCCTGGGAGCCAAAGTACCATTGATTTGTCAGCAGGAGCAGAATCTTACCTTCCCCAAGTTTTTGGTTCCCTCTTCAACATTCACAGCGGCACTGTTGACATGGTCTGCAATGCTGTCAATCTTCTCCTGCTGAGACTAGATGCAAAGGAATTATGAGTGAGCAGTCCTGCTGGGGAGCAGCAGGGAGCCAACACACACTATTTTAATTCCTGTAATCAGGTCCCCGGGTACTGCAGCCTTGCCGTCTTAATATGGTTCATTAATAGCATCTGATAAACCATGTCAAAAGGACAAATTAACTTTCATAAGAAAAAAGGGGGTGTCTTAATAATTAGGTAATAAAAGGGTGGCAACTTTACAGCAAAAAGCATCTCACACTAAAATTCACTCAAACATACAAACATATTATTCTCCAAATGAATCTATGTACAAGAAAAAATGTCCAAATAAGCATTTACATGTCATGTTGGGTTTGATGGAAAAAAACAAAAAAAAAAATCAAACCCCCAAAACACCTCCTTAATTTAGCTTCTTTGAAGATTCAGTTTAAATCAGGCACTTTTACCTTAGGCATAAAATGCCCTTGGTCCAATAAATACAAATTGTTATGTTTCAGGAACAAGACTAGAATATGGTTTGATCTATTATGAGCTCTTTCCATTTGTAATATGCAGTAGGGATCAGTGAATGAATTCACTGTTCTGTGTTTCACACCTGTATATCTGAATACATTTTAAAATCATGACAGTTAAAAATGTTTCAGATCAAATATATTAATAAAGCATTCTACATAAAATGGCAACACCTGTGCTGGCACAACAGCAACTGTGACTCATAGAATCTCTGGTGGAAGGAAGGTTGAGGTCATTGGGTCAGTTCTCCTCTCTGATGTATGAAGCCCTACTATAACATTCCTGAGAAGTGGTTACTGAAGCTCTGCTTAGACACCTCCAGTGACATGAATTCATCACTTGCTGTAGGAACACATTCCTATTTTTAAATCAACTTCAGATAGAATTTACATATAACAGGTACTGCTTTTAATGGAATAGTATGATGAAATTTAGCAAATGTATAAACCAACTACCACAAATGTATAAACAACAAATGTATAAGCCAACATATAATTAACTATCACAAACTGTTTACAGACTATTTTTTTTAATGTGCAGAAAAAAAGAGAATCTCTCTTTGATCCTAGATAGATGCCACCTACAATGAGGGTGAAATAATTCAACTTTAATCCTGAAGTGTTTGATTGCCCTTATATAACTGACCTATTCATTTATATTGAGGCAGACACAAATAACACTTTTCTAATTCCAACCATCATTTCATTTGAAAACATGAAGCCCAAACAACACAGCTATTTTTTCCCACGTTTGTTTCCTCTTAGCATTATTGATATTCCTTCCCTTCTCATACATAAAATATCTTTCTTCACCATTGTGGTATCCCTTCATTCCAGTTTTCTCCACCACTATCTTGACATCTCTAACACAATCTCTAAGGAAGTCCCTTATCAGTTTTCCTTTGAATGTCTCCGTCAGAGACAAGTTTAACAATGGTTCTCAGTCTTTCACCTGGAGGTTTCTTAAAACGCAGATTGCTGGGCCCCATGCCTAGAGTTTCTGATCCAGTAGGCCTGAGATGAAGCCTGAGATAATAAGCTCCCAGGTGAGGCTGATGCTGCCAGTCCACAATTCTCACACTTTAAGAACCACTATTGTATGTGCTCAGATCAAGGGTACCACCTTTAGTCAGATAATCTGTGTTCAAATCTCAGCTAATGAAACTATGTGCCCTTAGACAAATTACTCAAGCTCTCTAGGTGTCAGTATTCTCATTTATTAAGTGAGAATGATGAAACTTATACCTTCATAGAGTTGAAGAGGGGATAAAATGTTTTTGGAAAGTGTGAGGGGAAAAATAGAAAAACTCATCCTGATTTCCCCAAGGAAGTAACTCTCATCTTTCTATCAAAAAATAGACTTAACTATTTATTTTGATGCTTGAAAATTCTATGGCACTAAAACATTAGATATCTTTTAGCATTCATTCATTCAATTTTTATTTTCCTTAATAGCAAAACTTATTTAAGTCAGCTTTCTTTTTCTGACTCACAGAAGAAAAAGTACCAGCACTAATAATAAACAACTTGTCTAGATTTCTGACACCCTATCATTGTTTCTATTTAGGACACCCCCAACACTTTCCATTCTTGCCTGGAACAGTCTATGCTAGCAGATAAATCACAGGCTTAAAACTTTATCATCAGCTGTTATATGTTGATAAGTTGAAGGGTAGGAGAAAAATAATCAATGTGTTTTCCTTCCTTCAGCCCCAAAATAAGTCCAGCAAAAGGGAGGAGTCTGCCAGGATTGTTGACATTTCTGTACCCCAAGTGTGATTGTAAAGCCTCAGGGAAATACTTTTTAATGTTCTTTCCTTTAAAAAGGGTTGGATATTGCAGATGCAGTTGCTGATGTATTAAAAAAAGGGGGGGGGTTGGATATTGTACTGCTATGACTTTTTAAAATTAAAGCAAAATTTTAAAATAATTTAAATATTTTTTCATAAAAATCATTTGGAATAACTGAAGAAGCAAGCACAAGAAAAAACCAATCCTGAGATCACTGATTATTTGAACTACAAAGTTCCTCATTATTGCAATCACCAGCATTTGATGAGGCCCATCCCACCCTAGGGAGTGGCCCACATCTATAAGTATTTATTCGTGCCATTAGAAAGCATGCTAAAATATGGGGCTGGGGTGTGGGAAGGAGGCAGAGGGCAGATAACCCCTATCCTGGAATCAATAGTCCCCCTTCGATTGTGCATATCTGCCTTTCTCTTGTCCATGTTTTGTTTGGTTTGCGACTTCAAATTCTGCTTCTTGAGTAAGGAGGACTCAATGACCCCCACAAAGGTTTCAGTTAGGCAGCAAACTGTTGTCACAAAGTTGTCAGTCATCATCAGTAGAATGCCAAACTAGACTCCATGCAGAGCTGAATACTGTCACTACCTGTTCACTATGTCCTTGGCTGTTTTTGTGGGACCAAAAGATACATATACAACCCTGACCCAGCCTGTGAAATCAAGTTCCAGACATTAACGGTGGTTCTCACCTCTATCTACCAATCTCCCCTGAGGTTTTTGCTTCTGATTTGCTGATGTTTATTTTCATCTGCCTAGGCCTCCTACATTTGACAATCTTCAAATTCCATGACTGACATTTTATAGTTTGGCACCCCATATATGTTCTCAGTATTCCTTTAACAATGAGCTGAACTATATTTAAGTGTTTTGCTCATTACACTGCAGTGTTTCTCAAGCTAGAGTAATATATAGACCCCATTTTACAGAAAAAAAAAATCTCAAATGACTTTAAGAATATGTCTATGGATTTCATTTTAAGGAACACTGAATTAAGTCCCCTTATTGGCCTGAAAATAACAAATCTTGATGAACAGCTATAGGAGTACCTAAGTTTCTGTATAAACTGTGGTTTATTATACTTGTCAAGGAGAATGCAATTTGGGAATATAAATTCAAAACCAATGAATTGTTTCATCCTTGAATGCCTGTTGGGGACACTTGTAGGCCTAGCATCCTCTATGTCAAGCAATAGTAATACATTCAACAAATTAATCCCCAAATCCATTTATATCATTAACAATGGTCTTCCTTGGAGAGTTCTGACAGTAGTTGTAAAGTTTAAGGTTCTTGGAAAGCTATGAGTTTATTAAAAGGGTAATACCAAAACTCTAGGTACTTCCATTTATTCCTCTCTAAATTCTAGCCAGCCTTCAAGGCCAAGTTCTAATCTTATATCTTGACCAATCCTGTTCACATTGAGCTATTCTGGTTCTAAAATCCTATGGTATATTCTATACATTCCTTAATCATATGCAATCATATACACAAAAAGGCCCAGAAACAAACTTAAAAATACTATGACATACGGGCAAAATAAATGATTATACTGGCCTCAAGTAGGCAATAAGCAGAGTAAATAAGTAGGAAGTTGATATCAGAGGATTCATCAGAGGATTTAGTACTGAAGGAATTCCAGTACTAAA
Organism: Sapajus apella; assembly: GCF_009761245.1. Classification (NCBI taxonomy): domain Eukaryota; kingdom Metazoa; phylum Chordata; class Mammalia; order Primates; family Cebidae; genus Sapajus; species Sapajus apella. Next base: position 6,362,420 of record NW_022436986.1, on the reverse strand, counting down.
ATGCTGAAGGATAACAGTGGTGGAAAAAGTAAAATTTTTGCAAGGAGCCAAAGAAGGAATCAAAATAAAGGAAGGACAACAGTGGGAATGCAGTTGGGGTCAGTGAAAGGGAAGAGAATAGAAGGTACTTAATAACACACATTATCTCATTTAGTCCTCCCATCAATGTTATAAAGGTCACTGTTGTCAAATAACATCTTGAAGGTCACATAGGTAACAAATGAAGGAATCTGATCTGATCCGTTGCAACCGGTTTTTATGCTTCCAGAGTAAAACTGTATTACAAAAACCATAGGAATAAGGCAAAAGGCAGAAGTCAAAACTGACCAGCAGCAAGGGTGAGTTGTTACTGAACTATTGGCCCAAGCAAGGTTCTTTAAATTCTCCTTGACTAGAAATAGAGCTAGTTACAAAGTTACAGGAGGAGAAGAGGGCACTTGAACAACAAAGTTTGCAGAAAAATAGAGCAGGGTACCTAGCAGATATTAATTTATTAACATTTATTAGACTATAACCTTGATCTGTCAATGGCTTTGTAAGTTCTTTTTGTAGTGGTGAAATAAATATAACATAAATTTACCATTTTAACCATTTTGGAGTGTACAATTTAGTGGCAATAAGTACCTTCACAATGTTGTGCAATGATTACTACTATCTTGTAGGTTTTTTCAAATGCTTTTTCCTATTCTTCATTGAGTTTAGCACAGTGCTATGTACATAGAAAGCATTCCTTAAATACATGGTTAATTTGTCTAGATGCTATCATGTCCATGTGATAATAATGAAAGGATGTGGTCACTCTGGTTATGTTCCCAGGTCATTCTGTGCTTAAATACAGCTTCTGTGAATCCTTGACCATGTGGTCATGAGAACTTAGTCACCCTGGGAATAATAATCAGGGGTTCTCCTTTGAGCTTTTGCCTATTAGCATTCTGTCTCATGTACATGTACCTATTATAAATAGGACATTTGTATAGAGCTATGGCTACAGCCAGAGTTTTCCTGCACAAATCTCCCTTAGATTAGAGGTTATGAGCTGCTTACATAATATAATCAAACATGTAACTATCAAATGGTCACAAACCTTTAATTTTTCTTTTATGTGCCTGTCCCAGAAGAAATGTGTTTGTATCAAGTAAGAACTTTGTACATGTGTAGTTTGTTTTTTAAAATCAGCTTTATTGAGGTATAATTTACATACATTAAAACACATTTTATGTGTACAGATCAATGACTTGGCAAGTGTATATATTTGTGTAACCATACATGTATACGTTTTTACAAAGTGCACTGGATTCAGAGATTATTAGTTTACAGTAGTTGAATAAATATTGATTCTGAAACAACAGATATTTGGGGATTCTTGTTCTATTACTTCCTTCTGTTTGTGAGTATATTACTATTGTACAGAAACCTACTCCAGAAACTTCAAACATTTTGCTGCTTCGAACTTAGAGGCATCAGAAACAATTCAAACAATTTACGGAATTCAATTTTAGGTAACACATTTCAAGAAAATATCCACCATATAGAACATAAGCAGAGTAAGGAGCCAGTACTGAAAAGCCTAAATATTATATTGTAGAAGGAATGCAAAAGAAGCAAGGGTTCTGAAGAGAAGAAAATATGGTGGGGGTTGGGTAGAGTGAGGAAGGATGAGTTTCGAAACCCTGAAAAACTTTCACATGGAAAGAACATAAAATTTGGTCAGTATGTAGTTCCGAGGCCAAAACTGCCAAAAAGAAGTTATTATAGGGCAGACACTTCTAACTCTAACTCTTCTAAGAGTTACAGACTCCAAATGTAATGGTTTAAGTATCAAATATCCTTGTGCTATAATTGTTCCAAAAGAGGCTAGAAGACCAATTATTTGAGAAGTTGGGGCAAGAGTAGAGGGATTAGGTTAGTTGGCCTCTTGAGTCTTTTCCCATTCCAATTGTGATTGTGTGATCTAGGAACTTCTTATTTAAAACTAGATCTCAGGGAAACCATTAACTCAAAGATAAGACAACCCCAAAATCATGGGTTTGATGAAGAACAAAGAACTAAACCTAGACAGAACTGCAAGCAGAAATAGGTATGTTTGTGTGGACACACATAGATAATTATACATACACACATGTATTCATACATCCTACCTTACCATAACTCCTAGGAAAGACAAATATGAACGATTTAGAAAAATGATGGAAAATCTATCTTTCCCACCAAATTGACTTTGTGCTTCCTAATGTATGTTAACAGTATCAATGACACCCAATTATGCAGAATAAAGACGATGTGCCTTAGCTTTGACTCCATCTTTCTCCAATTTCTGCTAAGTCCCCCAGAAATACCTTCCAGCTGTCCTTTACCTTTACACTGGTATTATCATTGCTCCAGGAGAACTCTTAGAATTGATTCCTAGCCAGTAATCTTTTCCATGACCTCCTCCCCTCTTAGGCCATTATTAACAAAGCCAACAGTGATCTTTCTGAAGCAGAGACTATATTTCACCACTCTAACCTGCTCAAGAATCAGTATTAGGCTCCTCACGACCCCTCCCTCTCTCCCTGGGAATTAAATGATTTTCCTTGGAGCTGATAATACTTCTTTTCCTTCTTACTTTTGCATTTGGCCATTATGCTTGAAAGCTCAGTTTCTGGGGTGCAGGCCTGTCTCTACTCACTGTAGAATCCTCAAAGATGGCCAGGCATGATGGCTCACATCTGTATTCCCGGCACTTTGGGAGGCCAAGGCGGGTGGATCATGAGGTCAAGAGTTTGAGACCAACATAGTGAAACCCTGTCTCTACTAAAAATGCAAAAATTAGCCAGGTATGGTGGCGCACATCTGTAGCCCCAGCTACTCAGGAGGCTGAGGCAGGAGAATTGCTTGAACCTGGGAGGTGGAAGTTGCAGTTAGATGAGATCGTGCCACTGCACTCCAGCCTGGGTGACAGAGTTTCAAAAACTCCATCTCAAAAACAAACAAACAAAAGATTCCTCAAAGGCAGAGAATGGGCTTCATTTATTTCTGCATCCAACCTGAACATACCCTCAATGTTAAGCATCTAACACAGTGCCTTTACATAACAAGTGACTAATAAATGTTTACTGAATTAACCTGGAATTTGAGAGCAGTTAAACTTCCATCTATGGCTCAATACCAGTCTTAAAAATTATAAGTTCTATTAAAATTCTAATTAAAAGCCTAATAACTGCAAAAGCTTCTCATTCTAATAACCTAACAATTCTGCATCCAAAACAGTTATATACTTACATTCACTAGGAGAGAGAAGTCAGTGACCAGTTGGCTAAGTTCAATTAAGTCCTTTAAAAGAAAGGGAGAGGAAGTTACTTTTATGCCTCACAGCTACCAAAAAGAAAATATTTTTTAACATACCGCTTCTAAGGTTTCCCATGATTCTGCAGCATTTTGATCTTGAGGAATTTCAGGTAAGGCATATATCTGAGTCAAACTCTGAGAACTAGCTTCAGCTTCAGTAGTGTGAAATGCTCCTGGATGAACATAATAACCCCATGTTTAGAGTTTATTTGCCTTGTTAGAAAGGAGATAGCATAAATTGATTTCATAAAACAAATGACACATAAAATGTTCTCTAATTAAATTTAGGCTAAAAGGAAATTGATTATTCTACAGAAACAGAATTGTTTGGCTGGGTGGAGTGGCTCACACCTATCATCTCAGCACTTCGGGAGGTTGAGGCAGGAGGATCACCTGAGCCCAGAAGTTCAAGACCAAACTGGGCAACACAGTGAGACCTCATCTCTACAAAGAAATTAAAAAATAGCCAGGTGTAGTGGCACATGCCTGTAGTCTCAGCTACCTGGGAGGCTGAGGTGGGGGAATCACTTGAGCCTGGAAAGTCGAGGTTGCAGTGAGCAGTGATCATGCCATTATATTCCAGCCTAGGTGACAGAGCAAGATCCTGTCTCAAAAAAAAAAAAAAAAACACAAAACAAAAAAAAGATTTATCCATGGGGCATCTTGCTCATTTTCTTTTTTTCTTAAAAAGAATTTTTTTTTTTTAAATTGAGACACAGTCTTGCTATGTTGCCCAAGCTGGTCTTGGCCTCAAGTGATCCTCCTGTCTCAGCTTACCAAAGTGCTGGGATCACAGGCGTAAGCCACAACACCAAGCTTACACACACACACACACACACACACACATATTTTTTGAGACAGAGTCTTGCTCTGTCACCCAGGCTGGAGTGCAGTGGTGTGATCTTGGCTCACTGCAACCTCTGCCTCCCAGGTTCAAGCAATTCTCCTGCCTCAGCCTCCTGAGTAGCTGGGACTAGAGGTACACACCAAGACATCCAGCTAATTTTTTGTATTTTTAGTAGAGATGGGGTTTCACCGTGTTAGCCATGGTGGTCTCAATCTTCCGACCTCGTGATCTGCCCACCTTGGCCCCTCAAAGTGTTGGGATTACAGGCATAGCCACTGCACCTGGCCCCACATATACATTTTTAAAATCTACACAGTCATCTAAAGTATGGCTACGAATAACATCAATCCAATCTGAATAACTAGGGCAGATGTGGAAAAAGCACCAAAGGAAAACTATTCTAGTTGGCCAACGTTCCAAGGAGACATACCTATATAAATAGGTTTAATACTTTTCTTTTTTTTTTTTTTTTTTTTTTTTTTTT
>NW_022436986.1:6338237-6357662 GCF_009761245.1 Sapajus apella | reverse complement strand
CCCAGCTAATTTTTTGTAGTTTTAGTAGAGACGGGGTTTCACCATGTTGACCAGGATGGTCTCGATCTCTTGACCTCGTGATCCACCCGCCTCGGCCTCCCAAAGTGCTGGGATTACAGGCGTGAGCCACCGCGCCCGGCCGGTTTAATACTTTTCATCCTTAAACTTCTATTTGGCTATTTCAGTAGTAAATACTAGATACAGAAGGTGTTTAAAGCAGGGAAGTAATGTGTTTTTATTAATGAAATCAGTCACTATTGGTAACAATAAGATTGTCACCAAATATTCTTACCACATGTGTCTTTTTTGTCACTACTCTTCTCCTCAGAGTCAATCTTCTGGCCCATGCCACCATTGCTTCTACTTCTTTTGAGTTTTAAAAAAGGATCAACCTACTAGTTCTTTCCCCATTAAACACCGCTATGATAATGAATTAATTCATACTTTAAAATCTACCTTCAAGTCTTTATTTCCTCTTATTGGTTTTACCAATCATTCATTAATTGAGTTGACATTTATTAAATGCTTACTACATGCCAATCAGTGTGGCAAGGTGCTGCAGACACAATGGCAAGCCATAAAAAGTTTGGAGGAGGCAACATAGTATAGTGGTTAGGAGCCTAGGCCTAGTCAGAAAGACTTGGGTTAGAATTCTGATTTGGCTATTTATTAGCTGTTTGCCCTGGGAAGGTATTTCATCCCTTTGGCTGGTTTTTGTCATTTGTAAAATAAGGTGATATTTATTTTGCACAGTACCTGGGTTATACATAAACTATAAGTGCTCAATAAATTAGTTACTACTGCTGCCATTATTAACAGATCTTACCATAAAATGTGTAATAGAGACATATTAATAATCAAGTTCAGTCAGTATTGTCTAATAAGAACTGTAATATTGGTAAGTATAAAGTGCTACATGGGTTTAACCTAGACTTGTGGAGGGGAAAGTGGTCAGAGAAGGCTCTGAAGCCGAAGCCTGAGGATTAACAGAAATTACTATATAGGTGAACTGGGGCAGGGGTGGAAGGAGAAGCAAAGAGTATTCACTTCAGAGACAGCAGCATGTGTATAGGCTTAGAGACTGAAAAATGTTCAGTATAGCTGACTGTGATAAGGAGAAAAGCAAAAACTAAGGCTGGAAATCTACTTTGAGATTATTCATGGTATTTATAAACTATGTTAAACAGTTTTGTTTTTCACAAAAGATCAATATATTACTATTAAAAATAGCTGGACTCAGAAGGTACCATAATCAGATTTTAGGTTTACAGAGGAAACTATAGCCACAGTGTGAAAAACACATTAAGGATGGAGTTGAAAGGTGAGAAAATTAGAGAATAAAAAACCAGTCTGAAGGCTTTCTAATACATCCAGTGTAAAGTGATGGTGATCTAAGATAATGACAGTAGAAATGGAAACAAGAGATCTGAAGGTCTACTATCTCCCCTTCACTTCAAGTTCAAAACACCACTTAGATTTTCTGAACACCCATTGAGTATCATTTTAGGGTACCAGGGATAAAAAGTAATTAACACAGAGTATATATTCTCAAGAAACTTGTATTCTAGAAGAGCCAGACATACAAAAAGAAATCACAAAACAACAGGAGACTGCATTGGTATCTACCTAGAATCAGACATAGATACATAAGTATTTGATGAGAGTTCAGAGCTATGGGTGGCATCTGATCCAGTTTGATATGGTATGCAGTTTATGGGAAGCATTTCTAGAAAACTTGAGGTTACTAGGCAATGAAAAGAAGAATATATATTCTAGATATAAAAACCAGTAAGAACAAAGGCCCTCAAGGAAGAAACAATATAGCTACATAAATCAGCAGTTTGATGGTAACAAAGCAAGAAGTAAAAGACAAATTACAAGTATAAGCCTATGGATGGTCAGGATGGGCCTTGCAGACCAGTTAAAGACTTTGGACTTTATCAGCACACCAAGGAGAGCTGTTGGAGAACAGAAAAATGCCATGATGACATGTGGCACCTGATCTACTCCTAAAAGTAAGCAATTATAACTCTACGTCCCTATTCTCTCAGTGTTCTTTTCAGCCAAACCTATAACTGAAACAGTATTTTATAAAACTGCGTTACTATTTTACCTTTAAAGCTTATTAATGCTTTACCTCTCCAGGAAAAATGTTTAAATTGTTTAAGAAGGGCATAGTCAGTGGACTAAAAAGTAATTTGTAGATTTATCAGGACTGACAGTGTTTTGAATCTTATCTGAATATATTTATTTAACTTAAAGGAAGAGCAAAGGCAGCCGATATAGGGTAAGTTTTACATTAAGACATTACGGCAAATAGTCAATATTTTGAAAGCTCTAAATGTTTTTTTTTACAAATGCTTGAACTAGTTATTTACCCTATACATTATCACCATAAAGACATTCTCATTTTCACTTCAACCAAGATAAATGAATTACTCTATTACCTTTCTTCAACTTAATATTTCCAGGTATTTATACTTCTTTAACATTATAATGAATTAATGATAACTTCATTATTACTAACAAATCAAATATAAAGGGGAACTTTATAATCATGCCCATTCTAAACATTTTTTTAAAGCCATAATTTTTGTACTATTAAAGAGGATTCAAATGAAGTATTCGAGGGTACACAACAAAATGAGGAGAGATTATCATATATTCATATTTAATCTAAAAAAATAAGGGATGGGAAATGTATGACATTTTAAATAAACATAAAAGATTTCCCTCAGTAAAGAATAAAAATGTTTAACTCATTTACGTCTAACTTGAAACCAAACTAAGTATGCATCTTAGTTCAAATAGAGTCTTAGAACAAAGAGGTCTGTTTTCTTCCATTAAAAAAACTGTGCTGTAAACTTAATTCTAAAACCCACTAATCAGTTCAAGCCATGACAATCAATTAAAGCAAACCTTTTAATTTCTATGACTTCCATAATTCATTTATTCCAGCTTGCATTTAACATCACTACATCAATGATGATCTTTTGACTTTGAACTTTTACAAATTGCTAAGCACATGGTAAGGCAAAACACTGAGACAGATTATAGTTTCAGGAAAGAAGGCTGAAGAACTTTAGCTTTGTCCACAGAAGTAAAAAAAATTGCAACTGTTTTATATAACATAATAATCTCAGGTACTCCCAACCCACATACAAACTGGAAACATAAAGGGCAAGTAAAACATAGTACCTATCACTTACCACTGTTTTTTAAAACCCAGAATTAGTTTTTAAACCTTATTGTTGACTATTTAGATCCTGATCCAAGATGGCCATTTAGGAACAGCTCAGGATTACAGCTCCCAGTGAAAGCGCAGAGGCTGCTGCAGGTGATCCCCAGGCAAGCAGGGCCTGGAGTGGATCTCAGCAGACCTACGGCAGAGGCGCCAGACTGTGAGAAGGAAAACCAAGAAACAGAAATAACCTCATAATCAACAAACAGAACGTCCACTCAGAGACCCAATCTGAAAGCCAGCAACTACAAAGACGACAGGTGGATAAATCCATAAATATGGGGAAAAAACCAGTGCAAAAAGGATGAAAACACCCGAAACCAGAACACCTCTCCTCCTACAAGGGATCACAACTCCTCACCAGCAAGGGAACAAGGTTGGATGGAGAACGAGTGTGATGAAATGACAGAATCAGACTTCAGAAGGTGGGTAGTAAGAAACTTCTGTGAACTAAAAGAACATGTTCTAACCCAACGCAAAGAAACTAAGAACCTTGAAAAAAGATTTGACGAAATGCTAATGAGAATGGACAAAATAGAAAGGAATATAAATGAATTGATAGAGCTGAAAAACACAAGAACTTCGCGAAGCATGCACAAGTATCAACAGCCGAATTGACCACGCAGAAGAAAGGATATCAGAGGTCGAAGATCAACTCAATGAAATAAAACGGGAAGGCAAGAATAGAGAAAAAAGGGTAAAAAGGGATGAACAAAGTCTCCAAGAAATGTGGGACTATGTGAAAAGGCCTAATCTACGTTTGATAGGTGTACCTGAATGCGACGAAGAGAATGAATCCAAGCTGGAAAATACTCTTCAGGATATTATCCAGGAAAACTTCCCCAACCTAGCAAGGCAGGCAAACATTCAAGTCCAGGAAATACAGAGAACACCACAAAGATATTCCTCAAGAAGAGCAACCCCAAGGCACATAATCGTCAGATTCACCAGGGTTGAAACGAAGGAGAAAACACTAAGGGCAGCCAGAGAGAAAGGTCGGGTTACCCACAAAGGGAAGCCCATCAGACTGACAACAGATCTCTCAGCAGAAACCCTACAAGCCAGAAGAGAGTGGGGGCCCATATTCAACATCCTTAAGGAAAAGAACTTTCAACCCAGAATCTCCTGCCCAGCCAAACTAAGCTTCACAAGTGAAGGAAAAATAAAATCCTTTGTGAACATGCAAGTACTCAGAGATTTCGTCACCACGAGGCCAGCTTTATAAGAGCTCCTGAAAGAGGCTCTACACATATAAAGGAACAACCAGTACCAGCCACTCCAAAAACATGCCAAATGGTAAAGAGAATCAACACAATGAAGAATCTGCATCAACTAATGGGCAAAACAGCCAGCTAGCACCAAAATGGCAGTATCAAATTCACACATAACAATATTAACCCTAAATGTAAATGGACTAAATGCCCAAATCAAAAGACACAGACTGGAAAATTGGATAAAAAGACAAAACCCATCAGTGTGCTGTATCCAGGAAACCCATCTCACATGCAAGGATACACAAAGGCTCAAAATAAAGGGACAGAGGAAGATTTACCAAGCAAATGGAGAGCAAAAAAAAAAAAGCAGAAGTTGCAATTCTCATCTCTGATAAATTAGACTTTAAAGCAACAAATATCAAAAGAGACAAAGAAGGACATTACATAATGGTAAAAGGATCAATGCAACAAGAAGAGCTAACGATCCTAAATATATGCGCACCCAATACAGGAGCACCCAGATACAGAAAGCAAATTCTTAATGACTTACAAAGAGACTTCGACTCCCACACAATTATAGTGGGGGAATTTAACACCCCATTGTCAATATTAGACAGATCAACCAGACTGAAAATTAACAAGGATATCCAGGACTTGAACACAGACCTGGACCAAGCAAACCTAATAGACATATACAGAACTCTCCACCACAAATCCACAGAATATACATTCTTCTGAGCACCACATCACACCTACTCTAAAACTCACCACATAATTGGGAGTAAATCACTCCTCAGCAAATGCAAAAGAACGGAAATCGTAACAAACAGTCTCTCAGACCACAGTGCAATCAAGTTAGAACTCAGGATTCAAAAACTAACCCAGAACCGCACAGCTTCATGGAAACTGAACAACTTGCTCTTGAATGTTGACTGGATAAACAATGAAATGAAGGCAGAAATAAAGATGTTCTTCGAACCCAACGAGAATAAAGACACAATATACCAGAATCTCTGGGACACATTTAAAGCAGTCTCTAGAGGAAAATATATAGCAATAAGTGCCCACATGAGAAGCAGGGAGAGATCAAAAATTGACACCCTATTGTCAAAACTGAAAGAGCTAGAGGAGCAAGATAAAAAAAACTCAAAGTCTAGCAGAAGACAAGAAATCGCTAAGATCAGAGCAGAACTGAAGGAGATAGAGACACAAAAAACCCTTCAAAAAATCAATAAATCCCGGAGCTGGTTTTTTTAAAAGATCAACAAAATAGACAGACCACTAGCCAGGTTAATAAAAAAGAAAAGAGAGAATAACCAAATTGATGCAATAAAAAACGATAAAGGGGATATCACCACAGATTCCACAGAAATTCAAACCATCATCAGAGATTATTACAAACAACTCTATGCACATAAACTAATAAACCTGGAAGAAATGGATAAATTCCTGGACACTTGCCTCTTCCCAAGCCTAAACCAGGAAGAAGCCAAAACCCTGAACAGACCCATAACAAGGTCTGAAGTTGAGGCAGCAATTAAGAGCTTACCACCCAAAAAAAGCCCAGGTACAGACGGGTTCACAGCCGAATTCTACCAGACATACAAAGAGAAGCTGGTACTATTCCTTCTGAAACTATTCCAAACAATACAAAAAGAGGGAATTCTTCCCAAATCATTTTATGAGACCAACATCATCCTGATTCCAAAACCAGGCAGAGACTCAACAAGAAAAGAAAACTTCAGGCCAATATCCATGATGAACATAGATGCAAAAATCTTCAATAAAACACTGACAAGCCGACTGCAACAGCACATCAAAAAGCTTATCCACCATGATCAAGTAGGCTTCATCCCGGGGATGCAAGGCTGGTTCAACATACGCAAGTCTATAAACGTAATTCACCACATAAACAGAACCAAAGACAAAAACCACATGATTATCTCAATTGATGCAGAGAAGGCCTTTGACAAAATTCAACAGCCCTTTATGCTAAAAACCCTCAACAAGCTACGTATTGATGGAACGTATCTCAAAATAATAAAAGCTATTTACGACAAACCAACAGCCAATATCATGCTGAATGGGCAAAAACTGGAAGCATTCCCCTTGAAATCTGGCACTAGACAAGGATGCCCTCTCTCACCACTCCTATTCAATATAGTACTAGAAGTTCTAGCCAGAGCAATCAGGCAAGAAAAAGAAATAAAGGGTATTCAAATAGGAGAAGAGGAAGTCAAATTGTCTCTATTTGCAGACGACATGATTGTATATCTAGAAGACCCCATCGTCTCAGCCCCAAATCTCCTGAAACTGATAAGCAACTTCAGCAAAGTCTCAGGATACAAAATCAATGTGCAAAAATCACATGCATTCCTATACACCAATAACAGACTTAAAGAGAGCCAAATCAAGAACAAACTTCCATTCACAATTGCCACAAAGAGAATAAAATACCTAGGAATACAACTAACAAGGTACATAAAGGACCTCTTCAAGGAGAACTACAAGCCACTGCTCAACGAAATAAGAGAGGACACAAACAGATGGAGAAACATTCCATGTTCATGGTTAGGAAGAATCAATATCGTGAAAATGGCCATAGTGCCCAAAGTAATTTACAGGTTCAATGCTATCCCCATCAAGCTACCAATGACCTTCTTCACAGAACTGGAAAAAACCACCTTAAACTTCATATGGAACCAAAAGAGAGCCCGCATAGCCAAGTCAATTCTAAGCAAAAAGAACAAAGCTGGAGGCATCACACTACCAGACTTCAAACTATACTACAAGGCTACAGTAATCAAAACAGCATCGTACTGGTACCAAAACGGACATATAGACCAATGGAACAGAACAGAGGTCTTGGAGGCAACACAACATATATACAACCATCTGATCTTTGACAAACCAGACAGAAACAAGCAATGGGGAAAGGATTCCCTGTTCAATAAATGGTGTTGGGAAAACTGGCTAGCCATTGTGCAGAAAGCAGAAACTGGACCTCTTCCTGACACCTTACACTAAAATTAACTCCAGATGGATTAAAGACTTAAACATAAGACCTAACACCATAAAAACCCTAGAAGAAAATCTAGGTGAAACCATTCAGGACATAGGTGTAGGCAAGGACTTCATGACCAAAACGCCAAAAGCATTGACAACAAAAGCCAAAATAGACAAATGGGACCTAATCAAACTCCATAGCTTCTGCACAGCAAAAGAAACAGTCATTAGAGTGAACTGGTAACCAACAGAATGGGAAAAAATTTTTGCTGTCTACCCATCTGACAAAGGGCTGATATCCAGAATTTACAAAGAACTAAAACAGATTTACAAGAAAAAAACTAACAAGCCCATTCAAAAGTGGGCAAAGGATATTAACAGATACTTTACAAAAGAAGACGTACATGAGGCCAACAAACATATGAAAAAATGCTCATCATCACTGGTCATCAGAGAAATGCAAATCAAAACAACACTGAGATACCATCTTATGCCAGTTAGAATTGCGATCATTAAAAAATCTGGAGACAACAGATGCTGGAGAGGATGTGGAGAAATAGGAACACTTTTACACTGTTGGTGGGGGTGTAAATTAGTTTAACCATTGTGGAAGACAGTGTGGCGATTCCTCAAGGACCTAGAAATAGAACTTCCATTTGACCCAGCAATCCCATTACTGGGTATATATCCAAAGGATTATAAATCATTCTACTATAAGGACACATGCACACGAATGTTCATTGCAGCACTGTTTACAATAGCAAAGACCTGGAACCAACCCAAATGCCCATCGATGATAGACTGGACAGGGAAAATGTGGCACATATACACCATGGAGTATTATGCAGCCATCAAAAATGATGAGTTTGTGTCCTTTGTAGGGACATGGATGAACCTGGAAACCATCATTCTCAGCAAACTGACAGAAGAGCAGAGGATCAAACACCGCATGTTCTCCCTCATAGGTGGGTGTTGAACAATGAGAACACATGGACACAGGGAGGGGAGCACTACACACTGGGGTCAGTTGGGGGCAAATAGGGGAGGGACGGGGGAGGGTGGGGAGCTGGGGAGAGATGGCAAGGGAAGAGATGCCAGATGTAGGTGATGGGGAGGAAGGCAGCAAATCACACTGCCACGTGTTTATCTATGCAACAATCTTGCATATTCTTCACATGTACCCTAAAACCTAAAATGCAATAAAATAAATAAATGGAAAAAAAAACAAAAACAAAAAAACAACAAAAAAAACCCTTATTGTTGGCTGTAAACTCAAATAAACATTAAGAAAACTGGCTCACTTTCATCAAAGTGAGAAATAAACTAAATAACATAAGATTTTTCCCTTTTACATATATCCAAATATTCTCTACCTCTTTCTCCATACTTTATGAACAGCAATCATTTCACCAAGAATTATAATATATAAAAAATTTCCACTATACTTCACCACATAAGAAAAAGTTTTGTTATAAATCTAAATTAATTCAAAAGCTTTCCTGAAATGTTTTCCAGTTCTGATAGTTTAAAAATAGTGAAATTAATTTATTGATCATCTACATAAGCCTATCTATCAAAATTAAATTACTTCTAAGCATGGCTTAACTTAGCTGCAAATGAAGACTTTAAAAAAGTTAAAACCAATAGAAAATACATCTTTTGAATCACATAATAGAAACCATTTACATGTTTCACAAAACTGTTTCAGTGCATGTATATACCTGTGATAAAAATCTAAATTTCATCAAATTCAATATGCTGGTCTGAAGTTCCCAGCAGTTTTAAGATTAGATTCTTTTCTTTTGTGAATATTTGTTTAAAATGTAATAAGATTCTGTTCCTTTTGCACTGCTGAAGTGTGTGTCCTGAGAGTAAAGAAAGACAAAAATGGAGAGAACCATTGATTCGCTCAACGACTTGAATCACGTTTCTAAATACAAATCAGATTTGTAGGCTCCTCACTTCTCTTGGTGGGAAGCAATATGCTAAAAATGAAACCAGGCACACAAGTAAGACAGAAGGAAGTTTCTCAGATCAAGAAGATTGGCAGAGAAGATTTGCTTTGAACTCTCAGAATATGGACAAAAGACACAGCAAAATCATCACAGCTTCTCCCAAAACTTAATAAGCTTCTTTCATTCTCCAGAGAACATAAAATGTCCTGTTCTACTTGTTATTTCTATCTGTAAATGAAAAACTATTTTTATATTTTTGATCATACTCATGAAAATGTGGCAACATTGCTCCTGAATCTCTGCTGATGTTTCCAACCAATTTATTTGGAATCAGATTGAATTTGTAAAGTAAAAAGTATTTTAAGGCACTTAACTTCTATGAAATAAAACAGATTTTCCATATAGGCTGTTGCTACTATAATGAGTATCTAAAGCAAAAATAAGGAAAAACTGGAGAGCACAGAATAAAAACATGTAGAATAACAAAAACAGTCTATAGCTAGAAGAAGACCAAATATGGAGCAAACTCAATTCCTACCCACTACTAAAGTGTTATGTAAATAGCTACTTGCTTTCATTTAATTATTCATTTCCTTTCCCATCCTCTTGATGATTTATTAATAATATTTCTGGATTTGAGGCAATATAGTAGAAATGTTTCTCACATTTGGTGAAATACTTGGGCACTTGGTGAGACAGTAGTTTTTTAATTGCTTTATGTTGGCTATGGATTCACAGTGAAAGCACAATATGACAAGCAGACTATTCAGAATTCGAAATTCTATACACTGTTTTAGGTATAAACTAGGTATCAATTTTATTAATAGAATGACTATCTCAACCAAATCAATACTAGTTACAGAGATTTAATTTTGTAGTTTTCTCCTAGTAATTAGGCCTTTAGTAGCCTATTTGGTGAATTCAGAAGTCTGAGAATCAAGAGAACTGGGAAGCGAATTTCACCTGCTATTTCTTCTCCCTCATTCTCTGGCTCTGCCCCAATGTTTTTACTTTCTTTATGCACACACTTCTTCAAAATCTGCCCAACTTTTTTTTTTTTTTTTACACCAATCAGCTTCTTATAGAGAATGTTAATTGCCAGTAAACTGGGAAAGCTGCCTTCTTCTATTAATGATAATAATCATGTAATTCCTCTGATGATATATAAGCCCAAAGTTGTTGACCCCAAACAGTTCTACTGGTAGAAACACATATAATGCAATAATAAAATGCAAATTAAAGCAAGTATTAGGGTATTATCATATTGTGAGAAAACTCTCAGAACTTAAAATTTTTGTTTGAATAGGGGAGTTGCTAGAGATAGTTAATTGAAAGCTACACAGCAAAGAGACTGATTCTAGTTACTCCTTCCAGAAAATCCAGCTTATCTTCACAGTTATTACTACCATCATAACTACCATAATGTCTGGGTACATAAGATGGGCCCTTAATCACACAGAACTATAAAACCCAGTTTCTCTACATGTGCACATAAAGCATCAGTTTGCACTAAGTTATAACAGCCTTCAACCTCACCAATATGGCAACGATAACTACAGGTGAACAGAATAATGAAATGGTAACTACAAGCTATCAAAAAGCATTCTTTCCAAATACTTTTCAACCAAGGATTGAGTGCTAGCATCTCCTCTCAAAAACATTTAGGGTACTGATTATCCACAGAGTGAGGTGATTACGGCACATGTGAAATTACAAAATTGTCTCTAAGAAGATATTTATTTATTTATGTTTATAAAACATTTATGAATGGTCCACTATGTGTCAAGCATTGTGCTAGGTACTAAGGCTGCAACAAAAGCAAGATTACCCAGAAACTCTAAACAGTAGCCTAAATGTTTCTTCCAACAGTTTTTCTCTCTCTATAAATGACCCAGTCATTTATAGAGAGATAATAAAATAAATATAGCACTGAAAATATAAAATAAAAAATAATATGGCTTTGGAGATAGTGAGTGGTACAGGAGTGCTCTGAGTAAATAAAAAGAGAAAAAATGGGCAGGTGTAACATCTCTAAGTTTCTATTCTAATTTGTAATTTACTTATTTATACTCCATCTTTTCCATAGGATTAAAGGTTGCTTAGAATAATTTATAAAATATAAGAAGATGAGACAAATTACAAATAAAAGAGAAGAAAAAAGAAAACAAGGGCAGTAGTTATAAAACAAAGCTACGATAGGTTTAAATATTTGACTTTTGGTGGCTAAAATTTTGGCTGTAAGCTTTCTAGTAAACAATTTAAGTAGGAAAACCTTATCAGTAGGAAAACCTTATCAGTTATTCCATCCAATATCTAAAAGATAAAAAAAGATCAACTACTTTGAAGAACTACTATGTATTAAGCCAAGAATATTTTCAGAGTTAAAGACATTATTATCATATGATTGGCAATTATCAGTTACATCCTTAGAAGAGATGTAATGACAAATTTCACAGGGCTGTTCCTTAGAGTATCACTTCACAGAAGATGATGGCTTGACTCCCATTGTAGATTTCTTAATGTTGTCAGTTATTCAGAGAACTTGGTTGAAAAACAGATCTAACATCCCCTCTGAAAACCAGAATGCTTATGAAAAAATGTATGCCTGAAGAGGTCATCCCTGCACCTGGAAAGGAGTGAAGAGTACTCTGCAGACAAGAATGACATTATGCTTAGGAAATATATTTAAATTTCTCTTCAATACATAGACAAATGGGAACTTGCCCTGAAGTCCCACTCCATAAGCATAGCCTCAGATTTTTCATTCTGCAAAATATCCAGGGTACACATTTCCAGGCACAGTGATCAGGGTCCAAGGAGTCAGCATATTGGGACAGTGAATGATCCATGAAGACCTATAGATAAATCAGTATCTACTCAAGGAGGTGAGCTTTAATTAACTGCATTACTGTAATTGAGAATAAGACTTAGTACAATACATTACCACCAACAGTCAAGGATCTGGTCAAAGGAGGCTGTAGCAAAGTTTCTTCATCATTAAATTGCTTCTTAAGTTCTTCCACGGATTCCAAATGGAGTTGAAGAAATTCTGCTGTTGCTGCTGATGCTTCTTCTTTAACAGGATCTATAATTCTCTTCAGAAGCACTAGGTCATCCTTTCGGACTTTCAAACAAAGTTTCTCAATTTCTCGGATATTGGATCGGAGTTGCTATAAAAGAAAAAAGCATTAATGCCACCATTTCTTAGTATAAAATATCTTTCTTTTCAAAAGTAATGTTATAATAGTTGTGGATGGAAATTATTACAAATGTCTCCACAATAGAAGGTGTAGCATTAATACATTTTCCATGTCTCTGGCTGGCCAAATCCGGCAATTTTGGAACCCACATCCTCATACTTTGAATTTATTTAGCATTTTTCCCTTCATTAAATGTGATTATTACAAAGACAAATGCTCTTCACAATAAATCAAACACTGCAGAAACATATGAAATAAAAATGATTTTCTCACTTTACTTATCCCACCCACTCTCTTAACCCAATCCTCCCACAAATTTCTCATGGCTCATGCACACACTTAACATATATAAGGTTTCTCCCTTTTTATTAAAAAAATGGATTACATTACACACGGTAATCTATAAGTTGTCATTCCATACCCAACTTGACAGTATCATCATGGATATCCCTCCTGCTCAATGGTTGCACTATATGCCATGGTGTAAGTATAGAATAACTTATTTAATCATTCCTTTGGTGATTAACAGTCATTCATGTTGTTTCTAATTTTTAGTTATTACAAACTATGAAACAAATATCCTTGCAATAAGTCCTAATTTACTATATTAGTATATATTAACATTATAGTACATACTAATATAAACATATTATTTTTTGTAGGAAAGACTCCCAGATACTGGAATATTCAAATGATAATGTGCATTTTTATTTCAGAAGCTATTGTTTTTTCCCAGAAAGGTTCAATTCACACTAGTACCAAAGTATGAATGCCTATTTCTCCACATGATGCCAGTCCTGCGTGGTATCTTACTGTTCTTTACTCTGCACTTCTCTATGAATAAAGTTGTTCAGATTTTTATCAAATGATTTTCCTTCTTCTTAAGAGATACCTACTGGCTTAGTCATAAATTTTCCTCCAATATATTGTTATAATGAATTATGTACAGATTTTGTGGTGTAGAGTCATCTTTACATTCCTGGGATAAATCCTTTCTAGTCAATATATATACTTTTAAAATACAATGCTGAATTCATTTGCTAGTATTTTATTTGGAACTTTAGCACGTGTGTGTGTGTGTGTGTGTGTGTGTGTGTACACACAAGTGCACATACAGTTTGTGTACTTCTACTATCTTTACTAGGTTTAAACTCATTTTAACAGGTTTAAGGTTGTGCTAGCTTCATAAAATACACTGGGGAGCTTTCTCTTTCTCAATGGTCTATACTTTGAAAACAAAGAAACTATCCCTTGAAGATTAAATAGAACAATTTTGCAAGAATAATCAAAGTAAGATGTTTCAAAAAAGCTATATGTCTATTAATGCATTTTAAATTATTTTCCCTAAAGTATTTTCACAAATGTTAATGTAAATCCTATACAGTAGACAGACCAATAAGTATTAATTTCTTTAATTTCTCAAATGTATACTCTGAGTGAGGTGTTACACTATTACAGTCCAAATTATTACATATGGAAAAAGCAAAACAAAAAAATCTGTTTAGGATTTAGTTACCTAGTGGCAAAACTGGGGTTAAAACCCAGGTATTCCTATAGGGCCAGCAATCTTCCAACTAAACTACCATCATAATGCCTATCTATATATTATCCTAATATAATACAATCTAAATTTCCCTTTTGCTGTAGTAAAATTAAAGTCAATTCTAGAAAAAAAAAAACTAATTTAGTTACAACCAAAAGTATCTTTTAAGATTTTTGGGGGTGAAAAAATTGTCCCTCTATATTACCATGACTCTGTACTTCCTATAACCTTATCTTCAGTCTCTTACCATTCTAATATGAGCTGAAAAACCTAAGGATAATTAAACTGTAGATTCAAAATATCTGAAAATGTATGTATTAATATGTTAAAATTATATAACCTTAAAGGGGGCCTAGGTGAGCACCTAATCTAACCTCATAATTTTATAATAAGGAAACTGGAGTCTAGACAAACACAGTGGCAAAATTAGGATGACGGCCCAGTCCTCAAATCCCAGAACAAAACTGTTTACAACACACCATCACTTCCTGGCTGTGTGATTATTTTCTGGACCACAATTATAAAGCTTGGTTATACAGTTGTCACACAGTCAACAGAAATATTTTAGGTAATATTATCTTGGAGAAGCATTAAAAATTTTCTACAGCCAAACCCAATGAGCATTTGTTTGTGACATCTTCCTCTCTTATATAATTTGTATATATGTCTGTCCCCAGTCAAATTACAGTATCCAGCTAAGAACTCTATGACTATGAGTAATGGGGTAATAGAGTTTTGAGGGAGAGAAAGAAAAAGCCCACTAAAGTATAAAATCTGATACTATAATAATAGCAACAACAAAAACATAAATAACGGCTAAATTTTAATCAACACTTAAAGTTATTCATTGTGTTGACTGCTTTACGTTTTTTATTTTTCCTTCACAACATATCTTTGAAATGGATATTACTATATTCTCATTTCACAGAAGAGAAAATTAAAACAAGAAGTTCAAAAAGTAGCCCAAGATTACATTGCTAGTGAGTGGTAGGCAGGAATCAAATCCAGGCCACATATCTTGTGTTCTTAACTACTTTATTACATAGCAAACACCATCAAACAGAAATATAATGTAAATCACACACACAAGTCATATATGTAATTTAAAAATTTCAAAAGTTACATTAAAAAAGTAAAAAGAAGCTGGGTGTGGTGGCTCATGCCTGTAATCCCAGCCCGTTGGGAGGCTGAGGCAGGTGGACTGCCTGAGGTCAGGAGTTCAAGACCAGCCTGGCCAACATAGTGAAACCCTGTCTCTACTAAAAATACAAAAAATAAGCTGGGCATGGTGGTGGGTGCCTGTAATCCCAGCTACTAGGGAGGCTGAAGCAGGAGAATCACTAGAACCCAGGAGGTGGAGCTTGCAGTGAGCTGAGATCACCCCACTGCACTCTACCATGGGCAACAATAGCTAAACTCTGTCCCCAAAAATAAATAAATAAAAAGAAACAAGGGAAATTAATTTTAACATTTTTATTTAACCTAATATAGCTAAAATACTATTTTAATATGTGATTATAAAAACTATTAATAAATGTCTTCTTTTAAGAAGTATCTGTTCATATCCTTTGCCCAGTTTTATAGGGTTTTTTGTTTTTTTCTTGTAAATTTGTTTAAGTTCCTTGTAGATTCTGGGTATTAGCCCTTTATCAGATGGATAGACTGCAAAAATTTTCTCCCATTCTGTAGGTTGCCTGTGCAATCTGATGATAGTTTCTTTTGCTGTGCAGAAACTCTTTAGTTTAAATAGGTCCCATTTGTCAGTTTTGGCTTTTATTGCCATTGCCTTTGCTTTTTTAGTCATGAACTCTTTGCCTATTCCTATGTCCTGAATGGTACTGCCTAGGCTTTCTTCTAGGATTTTCACAGTTTTAGGTCTTACATTTAAGTCTTTAATCCATCTTGAGTTAATTTTTGTATAAGGTGTAAGGAAGGGGTCCAGTTTCAGTTTTCTGCATATGGCTAACCAGTTTTCCCAACACCATTTATTAAATAGGGAAGACATTTATGCAGACAACAAACATATGAAAAAAAGCACATCATCACCAATCATTAGAGAAATGCAAATCAAAACCACAATGAGATACCATCTCACTCCAGTTCAAATGGTGATCATTAAAAAGTCAGGAAACCACAGATGCTGGAGAGAATGTGGAGAAACAGGAACACTTTTACACTGTTGGTGGGAGTGTAATAAATTCAACCATTGTGGAAGACAGTGTGGTGATTCCTCAAGGGTGTAGAACCAGAAATACTATTTGACCCGGCAATCCCATTAGTGGGTGTATACCCAAAGGATTATAAATCATTCTACTATAAAGACATATGCTTATTACAGTGCTGTTCAAAATAGCAAGGACTTGGAACCAACCCAAATGCCCATCAGCGATAGACTGGATAAAAAAAAATGTGGCATACATGCACCACGGAATATTATGCAGCTATAAAAAAGGATAAGTTCATGTCCTTTGGAGGGACATGGATGAAGCTGGAAACCATCATTCTCACCAAACTAACAAAAGAACAGAAAACTAAATGCCACATATTCTCACTTATAAGTGGGAGTTGAACAATGAGAACACAGACACAAGAGGGGAACATCATATACCAGGGCCTGTTGGGGGGTGAGGGGGTAGGGCAGGGATAGCATTAGGATAAATATCTAATGTAGATGATGAGGTGATGGGTGCAGCAAACCACTATGGCATGTGTATACCTATGTAACAAACCTGCATGTTCTGCACATGTATCTCAGAACTTAAAACATAATAAAAATAAATAAATAAAAATTAATAAAATATTTTAATTTTTATTTATAGTAAGTCTTAGAAATCTGGTATATTTTTTATAATCGCAGCACATCTCAGTTCAAACTGGCTACATTTTAAGTGCTCAACAGTCATATGTTGTTAGGAGCTACTACATTGGATAGGGCAACTACAGAGTCTCTCTAAAATCAATAGAGGGAACAGGATGGTAAAATCATATGTGAAGAACATAAAGTTAGGTGTTTCTGCTTCCGAAAATAGCAGAGTAGGTGATTCAGACTAATCTTCTCACCAATGGCTACTTAAAATGTTGAACAAAAATCAAATCACAAAACAAACCAAAAGGAAAAAATAAATTCAAAAGTATCAGAAAGCAAACAAGATAGTAAGTAACTATAGGACAAGAATTGGGCAAAGATGGAAATCTAGAGAGGTGAGTCCTGAACTCAGGGCCACTTTTGCTTTGGGAGTATTTGTATACCAGAGTCCAAACTCACAAGCTTGGATTAAAATTTCATGCCAAGACCTGCAAAGTATAAGGACTCTGGTACTTTAGGTTGGGATCATCAGGGCTCCACCCTAGGAACACAGGTAATCCTAAAATAAAGCAGCCCTTGCAAGAACTACAGACTGGCCTCCAGTCTTGAGTAGTTCATAAAAAAACCTTAAGTTCTAAAATTGGATAAAGATAATCTTGGCAAGTTAGTGCCCCCACGGGCTTAGAAGAGCAAATGAAAATCCCTGGAGGAAGATAACATCATCCCTATCTTCAAATAATTTCCATAATTTTTCAAATACAATGTCCACCAATCAATCAAAGATTATTAAGCACATGAAGACACAGGCAGCATGGGGAAGAAACAGCAAAAACAACAGGCAACAGAAACATCCAAAAGGACATGTAATGTGGGAATGAGCAAATGTAGTCTATAAAACTATAGTTATTTTGTTCAAAGATATAAAAATAAAGCTTAGCAGACAATTAGAAACTATAAAAAGCAACATAGTTTTTTAATGAATATTCTATAATTTTAAAATAGTGTCCAAAAGAATTTAATAAATGAGTTTAGCTTCATATTAGGCCCAGTTCAAGAAAGATATAAATTGGAAAGAGATCTGAAGAAACTATTTAAAAAGTAACTATTTAAAACTATATAAAAAAAGAAACAAGGAAGGTAAAAAATACAGAAGAAAAGTTAAGAAATACAGAAGATATAGTCAGAAAGCATACAATATACATTTACTTAGACTCCCAGGAGAAGAGAAAAAATAAATTTGAATAGATAATGACTGAGAATTTTCAAAAAATTGAAGAAAAACATCCATCCACAATTCAAGGTCAACAAATCCTGAGAAGAATAAATAAAAGGAAAACTACACATAGCCAGAAGAGAGAAAAAGAGGGATAAAAGATGTCTAAAAGCAGCTAGAGACAATAGTTTCTTGCAAAGAAACAGTAAGATTATAATATGACTTCTCAACAGCAGTGGAACAATATATTCAAAGTATAGAAAGTAAATTCTTATCAATCTGAAGTTCCATATGCTGCATTAATACCAGATATAAAGTTGAAAAATGCAAAAAGAAATGAACAGGAATGAAAGCAAGATAAAAGGTGGGTAAATCTAGATGACCAGTAACTCTACTAAAACAGTAATAATAATGTCTGTGGGGTTTAGAAATATTTATATAAAAATAGCATTTGCGTTTCCAGGAATACATGGAACTAAAAGTCTAAGGAACCTGTATTATCTGTAATTCTAAGTCAAAGAGGTATGTTGTAATTTCTAGTAAACATATATACATTTATTCATTGGTATCCATGGAGGATTGGTTCCAGGATTCCCTGCAAATACCAAAAATCCATAGATGTGCAAACCCTTATATAAAATGGTATAGTATTTGCATATAACCTATGCATATCCTCCTGTACACTTTAAGTCATCTCTAGATTAGTTATAATAACTAATACAATGTAAATATTATATAAATAGTTGTTATACTGTACTTTTATAGGGAATAGTGACAAGGAAAAAAGTCAGAACAGATGCAACTATCCATTTTTTAAAAAAAAATATTTTTGTAGGCCGGGCGCGGTGGCTCACGCCTGTAATCCCAGCACTTTGGTGGATCATGAGGTCAAGAGATCGAGACCATCCTGGTCAACATGGTGAAACCCCGTCTCTACTAAAAATACAAAATATTAGCTGGGCATGGTGGCGCGTGCCTGTAATCCCAGCTACTCAGGAGGCTGAGGCAGGAGAATTGCCTGAACCCAGGAGGCGGAGGTTGCGGTGAGCCGAGATTGCGCCATTGCACTCCAGCCTGTGTAACAAGAGCGAAACTCCGTCTCAAAAAAAATATATATATATTTTTGTTCCACAATTGGTGAAATCCATGAAAGAGGTCCAAATGTAGTTCCTAAGCTAGAAAGGGGAAAATTGGATAAATAAAAAAAAATGAGATTAATACAAAAGAAAGTAAGAGGCCGGGCGCGG